>NC_056725.1:1220701071-1220766071 GCF_019279795.1 Protopterus annectens
GATCGATTGTTGCATGTGTACAGTATGCAGGGGTCTGTGTGTTAGGTTGTTGTGTGTTCAATATTGTCTGGAAGTGGTCAACAAGTAGGCATGGAGGGTTTTGTCTCGGTGGCCTATGGGCAGTACTGTGGCTGACAGGGCCATGTTCCGACAGCTGCAGTGCCAAACGTAATGCTTCTCAGCAATACCCATGTCAGCAGTTGTCCATACTCACTGTCCAGATGTCAATATCTGTCACCATATGAAAGATGGACATGCCATGAATGTGGGCCCATAGATACACACAGTACACAGGTGGAAGTACCCTAGACATAGTGCATAAAATTTAACTGTCAGCTGCACACAACATTGGAATTGTACAGACAGGTTAGCAGCACATTAGTTGTCCTTGTAGTATGGAATAGTGACGTAGTCTGGCCAATCACTGGCAGACCACAAAAGGCACATTTATGAAGTAATGAGATGCTGCCTATGTCCCTGCACAGGGCAGCATAAGGGGAATGTCCCAGGTATATCTGTGAATCAGCTGCAAGTAGCTTCCATATCACACATGCACTCAGCTCACCCCACCATCAGCCACAGGTTTATCACAGGTCATATCCTTGCTATTGGGAATGAGTACAGTATGACCCCTCTTCTGTATGGGAATTTCCACAAAATGCAGCATGCTGAAGAGCTGTCCTATGCAGGTGTGTCCTTAGCTGTAAGCAGCACCCTGTCTGCATCCAGACCAATGGATCAATATGAACAGGAACTATTGCCATTAACACCTTGGACACTTACCCTGTCACCCCAGGGGAATCCATTGGCTCGTAGCCTGGGAATGTAGGAGTAACAGAATGCAGTGGCTGCTACAGATGGCCTGCATCACTACCAAATGGCTTACAGTCCTCAGTCAAAGGCTTGTGCCCCACCTGTAGCGCCAATGTATGGTATCTCATGAGATCACAACTAACAACCTAACAGTCAAAAGAACACAAATGCAAGGCCATGTTGACAAATCCCAGTAGCATGCCCCCCATGTCCCACTGCATGAACTGTGGACCAATCCATAAATACCTCTGGGATGAAGGGTCAGCTATAGGGATACTTCTCAGATATCACTCGCATAATGTTAGGAAGAGGATAGAATAACAGAGTAGGGGGGTGTAGACACATGGACGTCATGGAGTGTGTGAACCTCTGATGTGTGCCCATACTACCCCTGCCTGCAAACCCAGTAATGGGTGGCTACAAACCTGCTTGTAAACCACAATGTGAAAGGGAACTGACCAGATATATGAGCCCTGCCTCTGGGTAACCTGGGTGAATCAGTACAGCTGAGAGGTATGGCCACAGCAGGATATGGCCATTCTGTTAAGTCGATATATGTACAAGAAGGGGATCCTCAGACACCATAGTACCCAAGGTGCTGGACCATTTACACAGACACATCAGCAAGTGTCTGTAGCTACCCCTCCAGAATGGCAAGAGTGTGCAAGAATGTGTAGGCTGCGGACCACAATACTGGACTCAGCTTCATTCATCTTGTATTTCCCAGTAAATAACTGTGAGCAAATAATTATATCTGTCAGTAGTCGATGGCATAATACATCACAGTGTAAAACAGTACATATGTCTGAATATCTCTGCTAACACCAACCATGTTACACAAGCAGCACAGACAGCAATAGTTACAGTATCCCCCTATCTGTCACCCATTGTGACTCCATATTGTCAACCTATCTACAGATATCCTGCAGAAACAGGTTGCTAGCTGTATGTGTAGAACACCAAATCCTGGACCAGAGTACAAGCCTACCTGGAATGGATTCACACACCTATTACAGAAGGTCATACTGGGCATGCTCCTACACTTAGAGAAATTAAGCCTTGGATGCTTTTGAAGATATTTATAAGAAATTATACAATATACCCTTATCACCATCTACAAACAGATTTGAGGATTTTATACATAATATACACTTTCCACAAATTACAGAAGATCAAAGGAAACTCTTAAAATCACCGTTAAAATTAAAAGAGATAAAAGCTGCAATAAACAAACTAAAACTAGGTAAATCCCCTGGGCCTGATGGATACACATCTGATTTTATAAGTTATTCATGGAACCTATCTCCAAAGTTTTCTTAAAAGTTTTCAACTATATAATACAATATGGTATAACAGACAAATACTTAAATAACTCCAATACAGTGTTGATTCCTAAACCGCATTCTGACCCAACATATCCAGCAAAGTATAGACCAATAGCCCTCATAAACACTGATCTTAAGATATTAGCCCATGTTATAGCAAATAGACTTAAGAATATACTCCCCTCTATTATTTCCCAACAACAAATGGGCTTTATGACAGACAAACAAGTGACAACACCCTCCTCTTAGATACCATTGTAAGACTACTTAATAGTGATAAATGCCCCAGATATGCCCTTACAGTAGATGCAACCAAAGCTTTTGATAGAGTAAACTTATACTTTCTCTTTAATATGCTGCCTTTATATGGTTTTCCTCAAGAATTCATTAAAATGATCCAGGTTCTGTATCATAAAGCTTCTACCACTATACAGGTAAACAAACTGATAACTAACCCTATACTCTTATCCAAAAATACTTAAAGCTATTGTTGAGTTCTCAGTAGTTTCAAACTATAACTTAAATTTAAACAAGTCACACATATTTCCCCTCAATCCTATAGGTATCAGTAGTTTCAAACTATAACTTAAATTTAAACAAGTCACACATATTTCCCCTCAATCCTATAGGTCATAAAGAATTGTACTTTCCCATGAGTGAGATCAAAATAAACTATCAGATAAAATATCTAGGAATACTATTTACTTCAGACTTCAAAGATATTATAAACAATAACCTACTAAGTACATGGACTAGTATTCAAAACGATATTGATAGATGGAAGAACATCAATATGTCTCTACTGTCAAAAGCTAGTGTTGTCAAGATGAATTTTCTACCAAGAATACTCTTTCAATTAAATGCTACTTTTTCAAATATTCCCCAAAACTTCTTCCTTGCCATGGAAAAAGCTATATCAAGATTCTTATGGTATCCCAAATCTACCAGAATTAAATATGGAAAACTTGTACTCGCCAAAGATAAGGGGGGATTGGGGTTGTCTGATTTTAAGCTTTACTTTAGTATAATTACTGTCTACAGACTAATACAAATAATAAACTATGACTCATATATAAATACTTGGACACCCCAGTGGACCAAAATCTGGTATGAACAGTTGAAATCCCTTGGCTATAATATCAAATCCCTACCATTCTTGAATTTAAACCAGGCTAGCATATACACAAAGAATCTACACCCACTAATTAAAAACACGATTCTTACGACACAGAAACTATTTAAATCATTGCAATTAGTTGACGCTTTTGCCCTTATACAACCATTACACCTAAATCCTAATCTACTAATAAATAATAAACCCATAAATCTAACAAACTACCCCCTGATAAAAGACTGCACAATGTGGGATATATACCAATGGAAAGACTCTAACACGGGGCAAATGAGACTTGAACTCAAACTTCCTATGAAATATAGTATTATCCTTAACCAACTTCACCATCTTATAAATGCTAAATTCTCACAAATACACACTGACTTTACAGAACATAAATTTAGTTAAATTAATACTTGAAAATCTTGCGATTAAAGGGAAAACAATTTCTAGGACTTATCAAATTGTAATGAGCGCAAAACATCAGAATTCTTTATTATTTTCAAACTATTGCAAATGAAAAATCAATCACTGACTGAAGAAAATAAGAAACTAGCCATTGAAAATACAATCAAATTCATTCCTTTCAAGAAGCTGTTATATACACAAATTATGGTAAATAACAATCTATATTATACCTTATCTAAATTAAATAAATTAAATCCTAACTTTTCGCCTATATGCCCCCATTGTCCGGATCAAACAGCTGATATTTTGCATGTCATGTGGAACTGTACTAAGATACACAACTTATGGTGTTCCTTGAGAGTAAGATTAGAGAAGATGGGATATGAAAAATCAACCCTTACATAGTAGACATCTATATTGCACATTAACATCAATCAGCTTCCAAACATATTAAAACATGTCTTTATTACGATGTGTGCCCTTATTAAATTCTTTATTACAACGAATTGGAATGTCATGTCACCAATTACATGGGAAAATTTTAGCAATCTTGCTATCAAATATATCTCATCTCATAAATTAGTTTATTCAAAAAGAAAAAAACAAACGCTATTACCAAAAATATTGGGGTTACTTACTAGATATAATTCTTGACAAATAAAATTCACCCACAAATTGACACGAAAAGCTAACCTTTTAATAAGAAATGAATGTAGTATAACCAGTTTTCTTGCATCTTCCCCCTTCTCTTAGTATATGTGTATCTAGATATTTTCCCTAACCATACAATAAATGGTTGAATTTCTATCTTTACTATCTTTATAGACTATTCCCATTCCACTATCCCTTATGAGACCAAATGAACTTAAGAATTCTCATACTCTACTTGACGATGTAGTGACTTCTAGTGTATATATTGTATATATATATATATATATATATATATATATATATATATATATATATACATATATGTATAATTTTCTCGAAACGAGATTGTTGTCTGTTTTCTTTAGATATGTATTTGTATTGTTTATTTGTGTTTTTGAATTATAGTATTGTTGCTATTATTTGGAAAAAAATTTGAAATAAAGAGATTTTGGAAAAAAAAAGAGAAATGAAGCCCATGTCTGACAATACAGTGGACTATACATATCTGTCATTCGCAGATGTCTGTGCACACACACCAAACTGTACACCATTCATGCTTCACACACACATTGGATAGGAATACTCGCACATATCTAAGGCCAACACACTATAATATGTCAAACATACACACACAGAGATGTGGGGAAGAGAGAGACAGACAGTAACAGAGAGAATTCCATTATGAGGCCTGCCCCACCCACTACACATCCAATTGGCCGATATCACATGATGTGCTGATGTCAAACACTATACACATTCCTTTTGGTAACCCTCAGCCCTATAGTGTCTGTGGTGCTTGTGATAACTGTGTAACATGATAGTACAAATCAGTATTCATGTAGCATATGTATACTCAGTCCTGTCAAATGTGAAGTTGTGTGTGACTGTGTGTGTGTGTGTGTGTGTGTGTGTGTGTGTGTGTGTGTGTGTGTGTGTGTGTGTGTGTGTGTGTGTGTGGAGATGAATACTTTTGAGGCCATTCGCACTACTACACCTGCCATTGGCCTAGAATAGCATGCCTGCTGATGTCAGTCACCTTGAAATAACCCTTTGGCCAAACATCACCCCTATAAACTCCGCAGCACTTGTGATAACTGTGTATTATTGTAATATAACAAACTAGTTAGATAGGAGTTCTATTCCCGGTCCTGGCAAGTGTTTGTCTGGGTGTGTGGCGATGCATAATTTTGAGGCCATTCACACCACTACACCTGCCATTGGCCTACTTTAGCATGCCTGCTGATGTTAGTCACCTTCAAATAATCCTTTGGCCAAATCTCAGCCTTGTAAGCTCCGTGGGGCTTGTGATAATTACACAATGCTGTAGTATAGCAAGCTAGCTAGATAGGAGTTCTAATCCTGCTTATGGCAAGAGTGTGTGTGGAGGTGAATGATTTTGAGGCCATTCACACCACTACACCTGCCATTGGCCTATGTTAGCATGACTGCTGATGCCAATCACCTTATAATAACCCTTTGGCCAAATCTCACCCCTATAAGCACAATGGTGCTCGTGATTACTGTGTCATGCTATAATGTAGCAAACTAGTTAGGTAGGAGTTCTAATCCTGGTCCTGACAACTGTGCTAATGTGTGTGTGTGTCTTTCTTAACATCTGATTTTGTGGTCATTCACACTTCCCTCACCCCTCCTTTAGCACTGCAGCTGATGTCACTCACCTTCAAAGATACCTTTGGACAGCTCTTCAATGTATAAGCTGTGTGGTTCTCATGATAACAGCGTAATGCTAATGTGTGTGTGTCTTTCTTAACATCTGATTTTGTGGTCATTCACACTTCCCTCACCCCTCCTTTAGCACTGCAGCTGATGTCACTCTCTTTCAAAGATACCTTTGGACAGCTTTCCAACATATAAGCTATGTGGCACCTGCAATAACTGCGTAACACTGTAGTACCAAGCTGGCAAGTGTGTGTGTGTGTGTGTGTGTGTGTGTGTGTGTGTGTGTGTGTGTGTGTGTGTGTGTGTGTGTAAGTGTAATAACAGAATCCATTGCATGGTGGGTTTTGCTACTTTTTCATATTGAGGACCCATATGTCCCAGTGCCACATTACAAGGCCAACAGTTGTCAAACACCATAGAGGTTGTTGTAGACAATCCACAGCCTTAAATGTATATATAGGCAACCATTATTATACCCAGAGATCTCTCCACCCACAGATCATACACAAACATGCTTGGCTCTTTCTCTCATCCTTTCTTTCCCTCTGTCTCTCTGTCTCTGTCTCTCTCTCTCTTGCTCTCTCTCTCTCCCACTCTCTAGTAGCTGCGGAAAAATGCATCTGTTTTGCATAGGCAGGAGATTGACATTGGTAGGTAATGCTCATGATCAGCTGATGGCCTGTGCACGAATTGGAGTCCTCCACCTGCTAATTGCATGTGTAACAGCTGTGGTATCATTCCTATAGCCAATTTATGGAAACACACTCCAATACGTAAGCACTGCAAGTGGGTGTTGGCCCTTCTTCACTGTGAGCAGGACTTCATATGGGTGTGTGACAAACAGCATCACAGAGGGAAGCTGGAAATACCTCTTATAACAAACACTGTGGAGACAGGCCAAAACTGGAGGGGGATGTTCCAGACATGTTAACAGAATGAAAGTATTGCTGTTCTACATTTGAAGTAATGATGGTTTAACAGGGTTTGTGTGGATATGGCTGTTCTGAATAATGAAAGTCTGGCATGACAGTGCTATGCGGTTGAGAAAACTCTCACCTGTAGGGCTATCTGCAGACTGGCCAGAGTTTGGAGTCCTAGATTTGGTGTGTCATTCACACATTTTCTGTCTTTATAAATGCAGTAGCATACTTTGATGACTGTAGTCAGTAAATAGTAACATCTATGTGTGCTACTGACTTCATATCCCTCAGAAGATATATGTCACAACAAACCCTGTTGCACCAGCAATGTTCTCAGTTTATAACTGCAAAATGTCAATAATGGCCTGTGTTTCTGCCTCTGTTCCCCAAGTCTGTCACCTTTTGTTCATATGTCATGCAGTAAGAGGTGGATATGTACAGTATACCATTATTTACTGACATAATTCCTGATATCAAGCCAGTGATATATCACACTGCTAGACATGTAATGTACAGGAGGCCTAATATTTGAGAACAAAACCTGAACATTCTGTTGTAGTCTGTACAGTAGTGAGGTCTGTGTACTTCTGGTGATTGTTGATAGAGTGTCTGAATTATGTAGCCACGTATTGTGATTATGTTATTTGGCCTGTGTACAGACTGGGGTAGATGTCAGTGTTCTTGGTCCTGGTCTATCTGATGTTGCATGCTGCTCCAGCTTCTGATACTTATCAGCCTATATGCTTGTAGGGCCAGACTGAGACATGTCCCATACCACAGTCAGGCATCAGACTACACTGTAAATTGGGCCAGTATATGTAGGGTTAGTGTGTGAGTGGCGAACATGATGATGACTTTTGTTTACACAGTCCATATACTGTACTATTACTTAGGCTTACCATTATGTGACTGTGACTGTGTTCAGATTGGTTGTTGGTATGCACTTTCACACTGGTGTCTGTTACTCTGTGCTGTTACACACCTGTAGTGCCTGCTATATTTGCAATTACATGTGTATTCCCCCATAGGTACATTGGGTTAGTGTTGTGGCAGTCTGCCTGTAGTGTAGACAGTGCTTGGTGACATGCCCAGCAGCTCAGTGTATTTACCCTAGTGTGATGTTATGTCCAGATATTTGGCAGATGTACTGTTGCCTGGCCACCATTCATGTTGTGTATTTTTGACAAAGCAGTGGGCTGCTGTGAAGATGTATGTCACTAACTAGTGGGAAGTATGTGGCTTGGGACCTCTGCTCCTCCAGTTAATATGTGTTAGGACAGATTGGAGGGTGTGAATGCATCAACTGTGTGAGCTTATCTAGTCCAGTATGCATGATATATCCCCATTTTCATGGCTTTAAACATCCCCTTTGTCAGGCTTGTTCCAAATTTCTTGAACTAAGGAGTTCTATGTATGCCTCCTGACTGACCAGATTGTTTCAGACTGTCCATGTTTATTGCTCATATTTCTTCTGTATTCCACAGGATCATTACTGTGATTTGTGTGGTACTTCATTATGATGATTTTATGATGTCTGTCAGTAACTGATGGTGTACATGTCAGTTTCAGAAGAACCTTCCTTCACAACATGTATGTTGACACAACCGCTTTCACTGTAGCAACATTCTACATTTATAACTGCAATACATACATTACGTTCCCTTGCACTAAGAGGTTGAGAGTTATGGTGCTGAGGTATGACTCTCCTACATGTCATGGGCATATGTTATATATATATGTATATATATATATATATATATATATATATATATATATATATATATCTACACACACACACACACACACACACACACACACACACACACACACACACACACACACATTTTATATATATATATATATATATATATATATATATATATATAGAGAGAGAGAGAGAGAGATGGAAATATATACCAATATATATTATATATATATATATATATATATATATATATATATATATATATATATATATATACATGTGTGTGTGTGTGTGTGAATATATATATATATATATATATATATATATATATATATATATATATATGCAATACATGCAAGAGATGCAGTTATACAGCCAAACTAGAGGCTAAGCTCTCTCAACCCAAGACTGGATCAGACAGTCAAGAGGAGAAGGGAAATACTTGCATCACACCACCAGTCTTCCATAGATCCATTAAACCAGTCCTGGCAAAAAACACACATAAATACATGGAAACATACTCAGAGGCTCTAAATAAAAATCTGCAAAACCAACAGAGACCTCCAAAGTAAACATCCAAGCAACCTCCACCCCCCCAACACAAACTATGAAACACATACTTCACAAAACCAGTGTGCCATGTAATCACAACCCTTAAGGCAAAATAACATACACAACATACTAGTAATAGGTGACTCTATAGTCAGGCACACTGACGTCCCACTCACTAGGCTGAATAAGGAGAAGGTTACTGTTAGCTGCCTGTCGGGTGCCAGGATCTGCCACATAACACAAGCACTCAGGTCACTCCAGAACAAGTACAAATATGACTCTGTCATTGTCCATGTTGGTTTGAATGACCTGAGCCGTACCTCCCTGGACTACATGAAAAGAGACATGGAAGAGCTCTCTGATCACATAGCTCAGGCTGGTATGACCCTGACCCTGAGTAGCATCCTGCCCTCACCAAGAATGATGCCACGGTATAAAGAAAAAATTCTTGATTTCAGCAATTGGCTAAGTTTCTGGTGTCATTCAAAGGGGATCCAATGTCTGTCTGCCTGGGATGACATGCTCGACAAGCCACGCTGCTTCACTAGAGATGGCTTGCACCTGTCACCCTTAGGCTTTTGAATACCTGCCAAGGCTCTTGCCACCCCCATAGTGCCTTTTTTTAGGCAAGGCTCAAAAGACAAACCCACCACCGTAAATAGCACAAGTAACAAAAAACGGAGGGTAATGCTACTCAATGCCAGAAGTCTAAACTTCAAAATGCATGCACTCGAGACACTCCTCAGTATGGAGAAAATCGATATATGTGCAGTAACAGAAACCTGGTTTAAGGCTCCAGAGAGCACCCCAGCACTACCAGGCTACAACTCATACCATACATTTCGGCCACAGAACCCAAACCAAAATATAAAAGGCGGGTGAGTATCCATATTCATCAAGGATATCCACACCTCCAGGTTAGTGGCACAGCACGATGCTTCATAGGTTCATAGGTTCATAGGTGGGTACTAAGCTATTGGCCCTAGGGCCTATATAAGCCTAGCCAAATGGTACCCTGGCTGCCACCCAAGAAAATTATTTTCCTGTGCCCCTGTCAAGCAGAGCCACAGAAGTGATCCCCGGGGTGAATTTCCTATCTCCCATCCAATCATCAAGATTTTTCTTGAAGAGTGCTAATGAGGAGCTTTGTTTGATATAGATAGGTAGTTTCTTCCAGAGTATGGGAAGTCTCTGAGACAGGAATCTATCCCTCCGGCATGTTCTGTTTATTGTGGTGACAAGGTTTAGGTTCCTAGAGCATGTAGCTTGGAGGGATTTCTTTACGTGGAGCATGTCCAACAGCTCTGGGTTTGACATAGCTTTGTATGTTAGGCAGAGATCGCCTCTGAGTAGGCGATATGCGACAGAGTAAAGCTGGAGGTTTTTGAGATGGTCTGTGTAGGGCATCTGTTTGATGTCAGTAATCCTCTTTGTGAGGTATTTCTGTGGCCTTTCCAGTTGTTGTAGATGTCTTGTGAGGTACATACCAAAAGGGACGTTGTACTCTATAATGGGTCTAATGAGTGATGAGTAGAGGGGAACAATGACCTCTTTTTTCCTGGATGAGAAACCTTTTGTGATGAGGTGGGCCATGTAGAAGGATTTCCTGACTACTGTGGTGATGTGATTATCAAAGGAGAGACTACTGTCCACCTGTGTCTCAAGGTCTCTTACCACACTTTCGGTGTTAAGTAGACTACCGCCTATGTGGTAGTTCATGGGTACAGAATTTTTACCTAAAGGAATGACAATGCACTTTTTGGCATTGAGCTTGAGGCCATGGCTTTGACACCAGGCATCTGTCTCAGTGAGGCCCTGTTGTAGGATATCCACATCATTAGGAGATTTGATTATGGCTCCTAGTTTGCAGTCATCTGATCAGAGATCATCCACATGCAACTAACAATGGGCAAAACTGCAATTCAAATTGTAGCTTGCTACAGATCACCTACCATGTCCCAGGACCCCCATTCTGCATTTCTGGAAACACTGGGAAACATAAAGGTCCTACCAAACACCCTAATATTGGGTGATTTCAATTACCCAAACATTAACTGGGAGAGCTACTCAAGTACTAACTCCCTTGCCCAATGTTTCCTAGAATTTATAAATTCAAATGCCCTGGTTCAATTGGTCAACACTCCTACCAGAGGTAACAACATATTGGACCTGGTCATCACCAGCGTGGGCGACTGGTGTTCCACACCAGAGGTCAACCCCTCGCTGTTTAGATCTGACCATAAAGAAATCACTTTAGATATCCATATTCCGCCCCCACCCCCAGACAAGAAAGCCACCATGAAAAACTTTTCAAAAGCAAACGTCAAGTTACTTAAAACTGAGGTGGAAAGTTTCAAAGCCCCCATGCTGAAGGATAACATTGTCAAAGCTGCAAAATCCTTTACTATTGCATTCTACAGGCAGCTACAAGAATGCATGGATCGTGCCATCCCAAGCAAAACCAAGACTCACTCCTCTAAGAAAAGGAAACCAGTTTGGTGGACTCCTGCTATAAACAAGCTATACAATAGAAAGAGGAAACTAGTGCAGAAAAGAGTAAAATCCCAAAAAGGGAAGACATCCCTGATCAGTATCAGCAAGGAACTATGATTCCTCATAAAATCATCCAAGGCGAGCTTTGAAAGAAAAATTGCCAAGGACTCCAAAGATAACCACAAGGCATTCTTTAGCTATGTCAAGAATCTACGTGGCAATGCTCAGATCTGCTCGGAGTTAGTGCAGAATGGCACAAAATACACTGAACCGACTGATATCGGCAACTTCCTGGCAGATAGGTTCAGTGTAAACTTCACCCCCCTCTCACCCCCAAAAGGTCCCATAACCATACCAGAAGAATTTAGAGCCCCTGAAATCACAGACACTCAGGTTAAAACAGCCCTCTCCAAAGCCAAAAACAAACCATCAATGGGACCAGACAGTGTCCCAGGCTGCATCCTACATGAGCTCAAAGATGAACTAACCCCTCACCTAAACACACTGTTCAAACTCAGCCTCTCCACAGACTACATACCCATAGAGTGGCACACAGCAATGGTTATTCCACTCCACAAAGGTGGAACCACAACAGACCCTGGGAACTATCGTCCTATAAGCCTGACTAGCTTGGACTGTAAGGCTATGGAGCGCATCATCATGGAACTCATTAACAGAGACATTGGGAACCTCCAAACAGTGGACCCTACCCAGTTTGGCTTTGTTAGGGCAGATCATGCCTCCTAAACCTGGTGGACTTCTTTGAGACAGTTACCAAGGCTATAGATGAGGGAAAGTTGGTACACACAGCCTACCTAGACCTCGCTAAGGCCTTCAACACCATTCCCCATTCTGGTTTTATTGACAAGCTCAATAGCCTGAACATAAACCCCTATGTCACAAGATGGGTTGCCAACTGGCTCATGGACAGAACCCATATGGTGAGAGTTGTGGGAGCTAGGTTCGACTCTAAACCGGTTACAAGTGGCATTCCCCAGGGCTCAGTCCTAGGACCCATCCTGTTCGGCATATACTTCTCAGAGGTACAGGCAAGCACAGGAGGACTATGGCTGACTAAGTTCGCAGACGACTGCAAACTAGGGGCTATAATTGACTCTCCAGCTGACACAGACATCCTCCAAAATGGTCTCACTGAGACAGATACCTGGTGTCAAAATCATGGCCTCAAGCTAAATGTCAAAAAGTGCATAATCATCCCCTTTGGAAAAAACAAAGTTCCCACAAGCTACTACATAGGTGGTAGTCCCCTAAATACAGAAGACATAATAAGGGATCTGGGGACCCAAGTAGATAGTAATCTCACCTTTGATAATCACATTGCCAAAGTGGTTAGAAAATCCTTCAAAGTGGCCCACCTAATCACAAAAGGGTTCGCATCCAGATCAAAAGAGGTCATTGTGCCCCTCTACTCATCACTCATCAGACCCATCTTAGAGTACAATGCCCCATTTGGGATGTACCTTACAAGACACCTGCAACATCTGGAAAGACCACAGAAGTACCTCACTAAGAGAATCAATGGCCTCAAACAGATGCCTTATGCAGCTCGACTGAAAAAACTCTAGTTATATTCGGTTGCATACCGCCTACTCAGAGGTGATCTCTGCCTGACATACAAGGCCATGTCCAACCCAGAATTGATGGACATGCTCCACCTAAAGAAAACCTTATCCCCTCAAGCCACACGCTCTAGGAATCTAAACCTCACCACAACAATAAATAGGACATGCAGGAGGGATAGATTCCTGTCCCAGAGACTTCCCATGCTTCCCATGCTTTGGAACAAGATCCCAATCTACATTAGGCAGAGCTCCTCGCTAACACTCTTCAAAAGAAACCTTGATGAGTGGATGGGAAACAGAAAGTTTACATAGGGGATCACTTCAGTGGCTCTACTGGACAGAGGCACAGGGAACTAATCTAAGGGGGAGGGTGAAAGCCAAGACATTCTGGCTAGGTTTATAAATGCCTTCGGGCAGATAGCCTAGTACCCACCTATGAACCTATATATATATATATATATATATATATATATATATATATATATATCCTTTCATGTATAAACATGAGTGTTGTATGCACCTTCTCAGATGTATACCACCATATTAATCTGAAATGCATATATTTACATATAAGAACATGACTGATTCAACACTATTTTCACTTACAAGTTCTAAACAATTGTAGTAGTCAAAGCATTTGCTCACTACTATTCAGTATGTGTACTGAATGATATATTTGAAAAACCAACAGACATCATCACAGCTCAGATGGCTTAGTGGTTATGTGCTGTGACTATAGTGTACAGGGTCAATTAATCAATTAACTCTTCATGATATAGAGTGGATTTTTGCTGGGCTGACTGTTTTTGTTCTTGCTCTACATCTGAAGAAGTTTGGATATTTCCCAAACGAAAAGCGCTTAATTTTATTTTGTTTTGGTATTAAAGTGAATAAGAATGGCTTTTTACATTTATTTCTTCATCGAGCTGAGTGAAGTGTTGGTGCTTGTTCACAGTATGTTCTTTTCTTCAGTTTCTCATTTGTCAGTTCGTTTTGTACAGGGTCCTGGGTTAAAGTCATGCATGGGCTATTTATTTTGTTGCTGGGCAAAATAAGGACTGATGGAGACAGGGTGATTAAGGTGCTTTAAAGCAGCTTTAAGCAGGTTTGCGTGAAGCTAAGCACTGCTAACGTATGGTTAAATGAATAAGCGCTTACACCGTGTAAGCTTTGCTTACCAGTGCGCAAATGTGCTTAGCATTTACATTTAAGCAATGCTTACACCTGCTAAGCCTAGCTCAGACCTGGTAACCAGTGATCTCATTCCAGTCTGATAAAATAGCAGTGTAATGACATCTTTAAGAAGTGTATTTAATTTCCTGTACATAACATGCTTCAATGTGCTGTCTTTACAGTTGCAAGGGGTGTGAATATACTGTATGGGGCACCTGGGTATACATGGGTAGTATCACAATCTTTTCTCTTTGGATTTGTTTCATACATGGGTATCCCAGGTTATATGCAGTCACACTTGCATGTTACACCAGCTACAGTGCACTGGTTGACAGAAATAGTTTAACAAATATTGTATAATTACGTTAACACTTTTAACACTGCTTTTTCAAGTAAGAGTAGATTGCAGATTGTAGTATTCGAACCATACACCCCTGCATGCAAAGCTGGACTCTGAGTACTGAGTATCTTGTTCTTGGTGTTTGAGCTGTATGTTTATATGTATCTCCTATTGGATATTGATCTGATATGTTGATATTAACTGTAGACTTCTATGTTTTTTGGACATGTCATTGAGGACTGCTGTCATGTAGTAATGGCATACCTTTCAGTTTCAGACGTGTATCTTGCAAAAAATTCATCCTAATGCATAACCTGTTGGCTATCTACTTACTGTCTGTCCTCTGTACAGATGTGCAGATGTCAGGTATTGCTACGGCCATACCATTATGTAGTTGCCCATATTGGATTGTGATGTGGGCCTGGACACTGCTGCTAGTTCTGACATATGGGACATTTCTTAATGTGGGCATTGCCCCATTTCCTTGCCTGTGTGAGGGACATTACAGAGGTGGTCGCCTACAGATTCACATACAATGGGTGGCAATATGTCACAGAACAGGACATGTGGAGACAGCCAACCAACATGGGGACATATCCCCAGATTTGTGAACAGATTCTATGTCATCGGTGCTGTTATACACATGGTGGATTGATAGATTAACAGAGTTTGTGTGGACATGCATTTAGTGTGTGACATCACGACTCACAGTGATATGTCTCTGACATACCTCTCCACTGGCACGCTGTCCACAGACTGGCCACATGTCTGCCTGTTATGTTTTGTGTGTTCACCAGACAGTTGGTGTCCTTGGTAAATCAGTTGTGGACTCTGGGGAATGCAGTCAGTAAATACACACACCTATGGGTATTACCAATGTCATATTCCTCATAAAGGATGTTACAACAAACCCAGTGACATCTGCAACTGTCTCAATGTATGACAGCAGTATGTCCAGTCTACCCCTGTGTTTGTGCTTCTGTTCCCACCTAGTTAGTGAGTGGGGAATGTTATAAAAGGCTTTGGCCAGATCAATGTAGGCTGTATGTGTCACCTTGCCTTCATCTACAGCTCAGGTGAGTGACATCAAGAAGTTGACTAGGTGGAATGAGCAGGTATGACCTACCCTTCGCAAAAGTAAACTGTGTGGGATCCTGAGTCTGCAAATTCCCATATCCCTGTTTATTAGGTTCATGATGATGCATTCCATAGCTTCGTATAACAGACTTGTCAGGCAGTTAGGGTGGTATTTCCCAGGGTCTGTAGTTACACCTCATTTGTGGAGAGGGGTGATTGTAGCAGTGTACAATTCAGTAGGGACAAAGCCTGAGGTGAGGCTGTGCTTGAACAGGGCACACAGGTAAGGTGCCAGGTCACTCTGTAGTTCATGTAGAACACAGCCAGAGATATTCTCGGGTCTCATAGAAGCTGTATTCTTGGCCTTGGACAGTGGTGTTTTAACCTGTACTGCAGTAATACTGGGTGCCTGGTGGTGTACTGGTATTGTGATTGGTCCTTTGGGGGGGTAGTGAAGGGTAATGTTTGCACTCAAGATGGCAGCCAGTATAGTGGCAGTATTTTTGGCTCAATCTGGGAGATTCCATTGTCTAGTAGCTTAGAACAAATGTTGCTATTGCCATGGAGATTCTTAACATAACTGTATGAGACCTTGTGGTTGTCTTCACTATGTGCTCCAATTCTGTTCTCACAGCTAACATTGTAGTATTTGATGAGGGATCTCAACCTTCAATTAAGGCTGATAAGTGTTGACATGCTGTCTTGGGACTTCACATTATTCCATATCTGTTCCATCCTTCTGTTGTACAGTTTCTGTATGGCAGGGGACCACCAGATCATCCTCCTTTTATTGGAGGTGAGGATCCTGGTTGTAGTGGGTATGGCAGTACCCATGCGTTTGTGTACATGTTCATAGTGCATTGTTGTTTGATTCAGCTGTCATGCACCTAGTCTCCATTTACATGGCTGCCATGAGATCAACCACCTCTGTTGTTATGAGGCCATATTCAGCATTGGAAAGGATTTTCATGGTGGTTACCTGTGCAGGAGGGTGTGGGAAGGCCGCGGATTTCCAAAGGTTATTAATTTGTGTTCAGATATAACAAAGGGAAGTTGTCTATTGCTGTCGAGCAACAGTCGCCCATGTTAGGAAGGACCAGGTCGATGTGATGAGCATGTGCATTGCTATATGAGTAGCTTTCCCAGTTAATGGTGGGGTAGTTGAACTCAACCAGTATGTGAATGTTAGGTTGGACAATATCAGCCTCCAGGGTGTTTAGGGACATGAAGTGTGTGTGTTGGGACATGTTTGGGGACCTATAGCAGGCTACGACCTGAACCACTGTCCTAGCCAATGTTAGCTATGCCTGCAGGATCTGTAATGCCTAAGTTGGTTAACACTCTGTAGGTATGTGCCTCCTTAATGAATATGGAAGCACCACCACCTTTGGAGCTTCAGCCACAGTTCTGCATCCAGAAGATGTGGAATGGGTAATAGGCTGGTAGTGCAGGCGTGCTTCTTGCTGCCTTTACGCACGTCTCTGTTACAGCACAGATGACATAGTTCCTCATTTTTAATGAATACGTCCAGTGAGTGCATTTTCAGATGTAGATGTCTAGTGTGTAGCAGCATGACTCTCAGATTGCATGTGTTTGTAGTTGTCATGTATTTCTGCATATTTATGTATACATATATATATATATATATATATATATATATATATATATATATATATATACATATATATATATATATATATATATAGATATATATATGTAAATATACAAATATATGAACATATATATATATATATATATATATATATATATATATATGTATATACATGGCTGCCATGAGATCAACCACCTCTGTTGTTATGAGGCAACCTGATTTGTTTGTTTGATATTTGACTGTTTCTCTCTCTGTAATATTATAATTTTGGAAATGTCTGTATTTTGTATAATGTTGGAGCTTTTCTCCCGGCCTCGGAAAAAGGACATTTTTTCCCGGTTAACAAATGTAAAATAAAATAAATAAAATAAATAAAATCTACATGTATGTATTCATCCTTCTATATATATATATATATATATATATATATATATATATATATATATATATGTATCTATGCATATTTATGGATATTCATGTGGCTGTATCTCTCTCTCTCTCTCTCTCTCTCTGTATGTATGTGTATATATATATATATATATATATATATATATATATATATATATAAATGTGTATTATGTATAGATTTGTCCACATATATACATCTCCATACATATATACATGTTGGTAAGGAGCTCCTCCATTACTGTAAGTGGGACCTCTCTGGCTGGCCCCCCACCAGTAGCAGAATAGTCCCTCACCACCGCAGCAGTCTATTGCCATTCAAGGCAAATCTGGTTAGTTGCTCTGTGCCTGACCTGTTCGTACTTGCGCCCACAGTTCCCCAAGGTGTTCACTATCTGTGTGAGGACTTCCCAGAGGGCTGTCCTCTCCTGCTGGTGTTGGTGACCCTGACTGAAGAGGATGTGATAGTCTTCCAGGATGGCCTCAGTTATGGCTGCTGTCTCTTGGACATCATAGGCTGGAAGCCTCTGTATCACACCTGAAAAACATAAACAGGGAAAAACACATCACAGGACATCAGACATTGTCCATAGTTCTTTACAGAGACAGCTCACTAGTAATGGGTATCAGTAGCTACAACATTACATCAAATAATACTTCAGTACCTATCAGAATTGTATGGACACTCATAGCATTATGTATAAGTAGGCAGTTTTCACCTGATTAATGGTGAGGGTAGGGGTGCATGTGGTGTGCATATCCTTCCATACTGATGTTGAGCCAGGGGGGTGATGTTTGTCCTAAACATGTCCAAAGCTGTTCGTCTGTAGCTATGGTGTGTGTGTATGTTCTGTGGCTGATCTCCATTACATGGTGGGTTGGATAGTTGCCTGTGAGACCACAGACATATGTGGGGATGGCCTTCCAATTGCCCTCAGTGGATGTGTACTATTTGTAATCATACTCAGCATTACATTAATGCACCTGTCACCTACTGTGCTCAGTCAGACACAGGTTGACATGCTGCCCAGATGGTGACTGTTCCTACACATGTGGTGGTGGAATGAAGAATTATAGGGGAGTATGCAGAGAAAGGTGTTGACAAAGGAAAAGTGGGATTGACAGACAGATGTAGAGAGTAGACATGAGTATAAAGAGATAGGGTACATGGCAAAGAGAGTGTTGCACATGCCTATGGATGTGGAGTCTGACATACAGATGTGGAGTCTGGGGCTGTATGTAATGTTGGACAGCACAGATGGTGTATAGGGCCTGTAGCTATTGGCTAGACAGAGGCACATAGCTATAGAGGATATGCAGCAAAAATGGGTGATAAAGGAATATGGGTGAAACATACAAGCTAGGAGTGTATTTAGAACTTATGGAAACATCACTTTGATGACCTGTTCCATGAGGAAAATGGGGGAGGGAGGGTAGGTTGGCTGAGGTGGGTATGGTTAATCAGGTGGTGCAACAGATTATCAAGGAGAATGTAAGGATAGCTATGAGGGGTTTAACAGTGGAAAGGCAGTTGTTCCAGGTGACATACCTGTGGATGCCTGGAGGTGTTTCTGAGACCTGGCAGTGGTATTTTTAGCTGGATTGTTTACTGTAATCTTGGAAAGTTAGAGGATGTGTGAGATGTTGGCGAATATGCATGGGTACTGCTTATCGGAACAAGGGTGGTCTGCAGAGCTGTAGTAACAAGTGAGGGATAACACTGATCGGTCACAGGATGAGGTAATGGTAAAGAGTGGTGGCAGCTAGGTTGAGAACATGGTGATGATTGATGATTTGCAATATGGTTTCATGCCAGGTAAGAGCAGTACAAATGCAACTATTGATCCACAAGTGTTGATGGAGTTCGGCACTAAGGCTGAGATGCAGCTGCATTGCGTCTATGTGCACTTACAGACAGCATATGACATGCTGCCTGGAGAGTAGTTGTGGTATTGTATGTGGAGGTCAGGGGTGCCAGAGGAGTCTGTTAGACACCACAAGATATGTAGGAGGCTAGTGTGACAGCAATGATTTCTGGTTTTGACATGACAGGTGGATTTAAGGTGGAGGTGGGTGTACATTAGGGGTCAACTGTGTGTCCTTTCACATTTGCAGTGGTGAGGGACAGGTTGACAGACATGATCAGATGTATGTATATATATATATATATATATATATATATATATATATATATATTTTTTTTTTTGTGTGTGTGTGTGTGTGTGTGTGTGTGTGTGTGTGTGTGTGTGTGTGTGTGTGTGTGTGTGTGAGTGTGTGTGTGTGTGTGTGTGTGTGTGTGTGTGTGTGTGTGTATGCACGTGTGTGTGTGTCTGTGTGTATGCATATATATCTATATCTGTATATGTATGTATGTCTATATATCTATATATGTATATATATATAGATATCTCTGAATATGTATATATATATATATATATATATATATATATATATATATACACATTATGTACCTAGATATATATTTATATATATGTACATATTATGTTAATGTATATTTATCCTTGTATAGATATATTTCTCTCTCTCTCTCTCTCTCTCTCTCTCTCTATATATATATATATATATGTATGTTATGTACCTAGATATATATTTATATATATGTGTATATTATGTTAATATATATTTATCCTTGTGTGTGTGTATATATATATATATATATATATATATATATATATATATATATATATATATATATATATATATATATATATATATATATATATATATATATATATATGACTATTGCTATATCAGTATGTTTCCTGTTTATCTACACATTATATTATTTTATATGTATGTACATATTCTATATGTGCAATTTTGTATGTACAGCTACATATATCTGATGTATACACTTTTCATATGCATCTATCACCATACACATCTGTATTTGTATATTTATATATTATAAACATGCTGGTTCCATAGTGTTTGTTCCATCGTATTCTATACCTGTATTGAATGATATATTGAAAAAAAAAACATTCAGTAGTACAGCTCTGATGGAGTAGTGGTACATTGCTCTGGTGATGGTGTTCTGGGTTCAGGGCAGGGCTGAATATTTTGTTGCTGGGCAGAACAAGGGCTGTTGTATACAGAGTGATTAAGGCACTTTTAAGCAGTTGTAAGCGGGTTTGCTCGGGTTTACATGGTGGTAAGCAATGCTAACTTCTGGTTAAATATGCTTACAGACAGCCTGAAAAGTGATTAATCTGTGTAGGCATTGCTTAGCACAGTACAAACAGGCTTAATCCCGCTTACTGCTGCTTAAAAGTGCTTACTTCCACTTACCCCTGCACTAATTTCTTTAAAAGAAAAGAAAAAAGGAGTGATAGGAAAGTGGTGAAAAAGGGGCACAAAGAGGGAAAGTCGCTAGGGATGTGGAGGATGGGTGTAGGGAAGGTCCATAGCTGTCCATTTCTTCTACAGCAACAGCTGTACATATATACTGAATTTGGAGGTATATTTGGGCACTCAAACTGCTGAGAGAGGGGTGAGGACAATAATAATGTGTTGTGAAGCCAATTAGACCAGATTACATGTATCCAGTGGACATGTGTGTGAAATGGACAGCTATGTATGGGGCAACATTTTTTTTTGGGAACAGATTGCCCTTTTTTTTTTTTTTTTTTTTAGGTGAGAGTGGGATGTTGGGGAAGGATAGTAGGTATATTTAGGGAGGTAGGTTGGGTAGGAAGACAGACAAGACAGCATACAGGGGTGGTATATGACACATGTGGGGTAAAAATCTTGGTCGAGGAGGGGTGTTTGGAAATCAGAAGCCCATGAGCCCCCAAATGGAAACAGTTGGACTGAGGTCCACACCCATGGGCAGTCACCACTGCACCTTCACAACCCCAAAGGTGGCTGTGCTGGAGGCTGAGCAGGAGGGGCAGGCTGACCCTCTAATTGCACCACACAGCCCTCAAGCTGGCGTAGCAGATCTTCAAACTCTTTTCGGAGCTTGCTACGCACCAAACCCCAGACCTGGCTTCAGGTGACAGTATCCTGTCCGCATCCACTCCCAGGGGTGGGATGAGCCCCATCCCCTGAGGTGGTTCCACCCAAAGGTGGTGCAGAAACAGTGGATAAGGAGGTCCCAGGGTGGGTCCCAGACATGCTAGGGCCCGGTGCCATGGCCAGATGAGGTGGGAGAGGTGGCTCCGCTGGGACCAGCCTTCCCAAATGTGCTATGGTGTTACAGTTTTAGAACATATGTGGGTTAGTAATAGTCAACACATTCTAGGATTAGTTATAACAGCATGCATAGATATTACCATTAACCCAAAACAACAGATTTGGAACAGTTGCGTAGCAAACAGAACACATGCATATATGGAACCACAGTGGCCAATACAATGGCATGCAGGTTACATTGATAGCAACAGGCCACCAATGATACTATTTCAACATGGAACATTAATAGAAACACATTTCAATATTTGTTGAACAATATGACATATGTTCCAACAGTAGGTTTGGTGTAAACATACCCATTGATTTGTGTGTTTAGATTATTGTTGCAGATATGGTGGGGATGATAGAGATGTTAATTAACAACTTGTATATCCTTGCAGTACTCACAACTTTAATGATCATTGCTCTAATCATTACTCTACAGGTATTATTACAATACCCCATGGCCTTGGTTTGGGCAGTGGTATGTTTGTACACAGTGTATACTTCAACTGTCTTATAGCTAAAGTCTACTTCTCTTACCTGGTAGACCTGTGGAGGGAATGCTTGTTAACACTACATGACTGTTTCTACACATATTCCCAGATTCCTAGTTAACATTAACCTCTCAATTTCTTAATGCACAAACTCTGTACAAAGCTTGACAACATGGGGGTACAAATAGGGACATATTTTGAATATTGCTCTTATAAACTTTTAGACAGTTGCTAGAGTAACAGGATTTGTTTTAATATACATTTTCTGAAGGATTTGAAATCTGACACTCAAATGTATGTCATTATTTGGTGACTACAATCCTGAGATCATCCCAGTGATTTGCCAAGAAAACAGAGAAACAGGCCAAAAATATGAGCCAAATATTTGGACATTCAGGGACAATCTGTACAGTTGAGAGGTATGATTATGCATACAGCTTAGTACCACTCCCAGGATTTGAACCATGGCTGTGTCTGCTAAAAATACAACAATTTCTGTTTCATCAGAGTGAGCTATTTAGAAACTGCTGTCTATTCTTTCAGTGTTTTCTTTCAAAGTCTCTCTTGGTTGTACAGTCTGACCTTGTAATTACAACAGTTTTATACAGACATTCCTAGACATATTTTTATGTAGCACAGTGTGAGAAATAGTGGTTGACACAACAGTACTATTCTGGTATCATATCTTGGTGAATGTTACATGTCAGGCCATACAATATCAGAGTAAAACCAGTCCGGGATTTAAAACTTTATTGCCAGGCAGTTGTTTTCTTATCTGAAAGACCTGTGGGGGGAATGTTTGTTAACACTACCTGGCTGTTTCCACACATATTCTCCGACTCCTACTTAAAATATGCACATACCTCTCAATCTCTTAATGCACAAACTCTGGACAAAGCTTGACAACATGGGAGTACAAATAGGGACATATTTTGAATATTGCTCTTATACTTTTAGATAGTTGCAAGAGTAACAAGATTTGTTTTAATATACATTTTCTGAAGGATTAGAAGTCTGACACTCAAATGTATGTCATTATTTAGTGACTACAATTCTGAGATCATCCCAGAGATTTGCCAGGGGGAAAGAGGAACAGGCCAAAAATATGAGCCAATTATCTAGACATTCTGCAAAACTCTGTACAGTTGAGAGGTATGATTATGCATACAGCTTAGTACCACTCCCAGGATTCGAACCATGGCTGTGTGTGCTAAAGATACAATGATTTGTGTTTCACTAGAGTGAGCTATTTAGAAATTTCTCCCTGTTCCTTCAGAGTTTTATGTCTAAGTCTCTCTTGGTTGTACAATCTAACCTTGTACTTACAACAGTCACAGACATTCCTAAACATATTTATTATGTAGCACAATGTGGGTAACAGTGGTTAACACAACATTACTATTCAGAGAATGCAACTCTAAATGCCATACAATACCAAAGTAAACACAACCAGTCCAGGATTTAGAACTTTATTACTAGGCAGTTATGGTTTTATTTAAATATCATCTATATGGGACTATTACTGTCATATTGACTGTTTTATTCAGTACAACCCATACACAGTTTTTATACTGCCAGGTGACTTTCTACTACTTTATATTTATTTGGTATGACTACTACAAGCAGGATTGTTACTCACCAGCCACACGATGCAGCCTTTGCAACCTACTGGCATGGGCTTCCTGATTCACAGCCCGTTCAGCTGCAGCTGTAAAGGGAATAGATAAATAGTTAGGCATACCTATACATCACATACACAGGCTGGACTTTGGTAAACAGTTATTGATATGAATACTTACACACTACTGGGACATCACCCCTCTGCCTTGCTTCTTGGACCCACTCATCCAAGAGCTCTCTCTTCCTCTGCTTCAAGTCAGTATAGTGGTGCCGGACCTGCTTACCAGTACGAGGGATACCAGTGGCACTGGTGAGATCATGGGCAAGACGGTCCTAGGCTTCTGCTTTATATTGGGAGCCTTGGTACTAGCCATGCAGCAGTCATGCATCATGTTTTTTTACCAGGAGTCCTACCATGACCTTAGACTCCTGTATGCTCCAGCGCTGCACCCAGAAGCGCATGCCCTCACCAACACCTGCCATACTGCCTACAGTGGGAAGCTGCAACCAGTTATGAGCTGTATTCCCATTTGTAGGGTTTAAATACAGCCAATTTCCCGCCCTTTGCCGTGATTGAATGGTTTTGAATATGCTGAGCTAAGCTAAGCTACAGGTAAATCCACAAACACAGATCAAATACAGGGTAAGGTATCACCTCAAAGGCAAGAGATAATCCAAAATAAAGGAGGTAGATATGCCACAACTATCGAAGCAAACCAAGTAGATAGTGAATAACCTTTTATTTCATACGAAGTAAGTGCTTTCACGTTACAAAGAATGCTTCATCAGAATTTAACATTAAAGTCTGATGAAGCGTTCTTTGTAACGTGAAAGCGCTTACTTCGTATGAAATAAAAGGTTATTTTTCTACTCTTATCTACTTGGTTTGCTTTGATAGTTGTGGCCTATCTACCTCCTTTATTTTGGATAAGCTACAGGTAAACCTGCTTAGCTAAGGTTGGCAGTGCTTAAAGGGGCAGGTTCAGCATTGCCTACCAATGGGCAAATCCACTTAGCTGGGCTATGTATTGCTTAGTATTTATATGTACACAATGCTTACACCCGGTCAGCAAAGCTGTGCAATGCTTAGCATTGGTTATTTTTTTTATTTTATAAACTATCTGTTGTATGGGATTGATTCATCATTCATTACATATTATAAATTTGTTTACTGTCCCTGACATCCCCCAACATGCTTTCATTACATTTATTCATGTATGACCATACTGTACGGGGCACTTGTGTTTATATGGAGGTTTCACAACTTTATTAAACTGACACCTCACATCTGGACCTACTACAGTACTCTTGTTAACAAATATATGTTATTTAGTAGCTATTTATAAAAAAAAATGTTTATGTACTGCTTTCATATGTAAAATGCAAATTGTTTACAGTGTGTATTGAACCCGGAATGGCTACTCACAAAGCATACACTATAACCACTACACTGTTGTAGTAATGTTTATGTTGGATGTCTCTTGCTATTTAACTTCTTGTGCTGTTTAGACTGGACTAAGCGTAGCTAAGCAACAGGCACACCCACGCAGCTATGCTTAAACTTTATCGCATTTATTAAAAAAAATTATCTGTTGTGTTTTATTATTTGTACCCTTCAGAATATCCCTGCTAATGCTGAACCTGTTATTCTATCAACTTTCTGCTTTGTGGGACGATTGTCCCTTATGGCTTTGTTCACATTCCTTACTCTGATGGGTTGGGAGGTGTGTGCTATGTGCTTATACTGCATCTCTTATTCTTTCAACTTTTGCCTTGGTAGGGATGATTGTCCCTTATGGCTTTGACAAAGATTTCTTACCTTGATGGGATGGGGGTATTATGAGTGCTCTCACTCATTTTATATTGCCGAACTGCAATTCTGGTGTGCAGGGGTCGTGTGTATTTTGAGAGCACTGCTCTCAGACACACACCTCCTGCACTCGTACACAGATCTGCGTCCGTTTAACAGCACGGCAGCCCGCCTTCATGAATATGCATGGCGTGCTGCCGTGCTGTACGGGAACAGTCCCTTCCGTGCAGGAATAAGCTATTCCTGCACGGAAGTTTGCTGAATCCTGGGGATAAACAGAGCGTCAAGAGATCTTAGTTAGCAGAATTAATGCTGTCGTGTTCATTTTTATCTGGTCAGTGCTTGTTCTAAGATTGATACAATAATGTTGCATTTAATCAGAAAAGGTATTAAAGAATGTGTCATTCTGCTGTTCAAGGAGACAGGACCTTCATTTCCTAGTCTCCTTTGTATGTGCCTTTCTTTGCAATAAAGGAGATTGTTATTCTCTGCTGAATTGTGTCATGTAAAAGTTATTTGGTACCTTAACAAGACTAATTAGAAAGACTTTGGGGACTATCATTATATTTTGTTTTTATAGATTACTAGACAATGTGTGATGCAGTTCTTTTGAAAGTCTTTGCCTGGTATGCACAGCTGGGGCGCAGAGGCATCAGGAATCTATTGCTTAAAATCAATCCACCTATCTAGCCATCCAGCCATAAATCCACAACCCCTTTCCTTATAAATATCAGTAACAAAAAAGTGACAGATACATTATATGTAGCTAGCAAGTCATATTTTTTTTTTCAAAATTAAAGTCAACCCTCACCCCGACATATAATGAATGGCCAATAAAGCTCTTGCCTCATGGGGTAAAGAATAAGTGACTGCATCACAGGAAGGACAGCTCAGTGGTCACTGGGGATCAGTATCCCTAAAATAACTCCCCCAATTTAAACCTTATGTTACTTGAAGAATCCAGATCCATGTGTTCTTGTCATGTGTTTATAGTTATGCAGACATGTATAATGTCTTACTGCTTTCTTTATATGCTTGCTGTTATTGCTATATCTTAGGTGTGAGAATGCTTCCAATTGCATAATTTGCAGGGTGTGTTGCATTTTGCAGCACATTAGCCATTTGCCAATGTATGCTCCCTTTCAGTCATTTGTATGCTTCTTACTGACTACATCACATTAAGAAAATTAAAGAGTCAGAAGAGTAGTTACTTCAAACTCCAAGAGAAAGCAGGAGTGCCATAATTAACATTTAAGTTTTACTGATTCAAGTCATTAAGGAAAGTAAGACGTCTACACAGCCAAATAAGAAGAATAAGGATTTTCAAACAGTTGAGTCAATCCGTAAATCACATAAATTACACGCATAAAAACAGCTGCATGCCTCAAATGTCGATGAACATTTCTAGCCAATGATACTGGACCTGATCCTGGTAGACTAGACAAGCATATCATAATCCTTGTGAGAAATCAGATAACGCTTGAAACATCAAAAGGAGAAACAAGATTTGCAAAAATAGTGAAAACTGTGCTAGCTACATTGCAATGTTTAGACCAGCCAGTGGCAGTTGGGGTAAAACTTTAATATTAATATTTATTTAGCTTTTTGTCCTTCAGGACCCACTGATGAATACTCAATTTGCATATTTTAAAATAGTAATTTAGGTTATCTCATTGTACAGTTGGTCACTGAGAGGAAAATACTCACTACCATGCTTCTGTTGATTTGGATAGGAAGACCACATAACTGTATTTTGAATGTATAGTCGAGAGTGAAATATGATGGAGGTAAATAAAAATTAAATCATGTCAGATGACTATTGATGTTTTAATAAATGAAATGTATTTCATTTTGCTTTTTGGGAGAACAGAATGTTCTTTTTATTTCCCCTGCAGCTGAACATCAGCTTCCTCAGTGCCGCTGCTCATTCACTGTGTTGAACAGACCCAGCTTAGCCCTCCTCATGTTCAACCTGATCCTAGTCCAGGGCTGGTAAGGAAATCAAGGACACTGGGTCAGCATCATATTACATGTTGGAGATATTGGCCTAATTCCTCTTCCCTTGTAGCAGCCTTGGAAGTTCAGTGATTGCTGCCCTTGGGAGGTGAATGCAGGCGTCTGTACATATGTAACTTCCTGACTGATGATCTCCTTAAGTATTAACTAATTTGATTTTTATGCAGTCCATAGAATTCTCAAAAGTTTTGTCTCACACTACAGTTCAGCAGCCTTAGTTTTCTGGCACACACCCTTACTTATAAGTCCAGTTCTTACTGCCATATGTTATTATTGAGAATACTGTAACGTTAACCATACAGACCTTTGCTGATGACGTGACATCTTTGCTCTTTAAAATTGTATCCAGATTTAACATAACTTTTCTTCTAAGGCATAAGTGCCCTTTATCTTCATGGCTGCAATCATTCAGAGAGACCTTTGCACCCAGGAAAATAAAACCTGTCACCACCTCTACTTCTTCCCCATTGATTTGATCTCTGTGGAGTAGCCTCCCTTCTTACAGACATGCTATATCCCCTTCAAGATAAATATATTCTTGTTGTCTAATGAATGTTCAAAGCCCTCCAAACACAGCTGGTAACTAAGGAATTTAAAGCACTTTTCACGACTAGAGACTTAGCTGGTATTAATGGAAAGAGAGTCCAAGCCCAGAATGAATGAATGAAATCAGTTCTCCACCTCCTTGAATAAGTACTGCTTATTATTGCTCTGCCAATACAGCCACTGCTCTGTTGCAGTGTAATGACTACATGCTTCACCTTTATAGATGGCATCTTAACTAATAGAGGTAAATGAAACCTAAGAGGTCTCATCTTTATAGATCTAACTGAGGCATTTGAACATGTCGATTATATCCTACTTTTAGTCGCTCTCATTTCCACTGGACTTAGTCCCAAATCTCTCATCTGATTTAAGGACATCTCCTGCATAAAACTTTAAAGAGAAAATAGGATCCTCAATCTTCTCTCTAGCAAACTTGCACAAAGGAGTAATCCAAGGCTCCATCCTTTTTTCTTAGTCATTTCCAACTTTAAAGAGAGACTACCCTTTGTCCTTCCTCACCTGCCTATCCTACATTATGCTGATGACGACTATATAGATCTGTTTCCTCACTTGCCTCAATAAAACCTGAACAAAAAAAAACATCATAATCTTCTTTTTAACTGGCTTCAAAGATTGAACCTCAAACTCAACCATAAGAAAAAGACATGTTATTTGGGTCAAAGCAAAAACTAAAATGGTGCTCCCAGTCTATCGTTTCCTCTGCACCAAGAACACTGTTGAGCTAACAGATTATTTTCACTACCTTGGAGTCTGACTGGATGTATAGCTAAACTTCTAGCATCGTATCTCCTTGACCAAAGCCAAAGTTTCACAAACTCTGCTCTTGGTTAGAAAAAATGTTCAATTTCCTCTCTCCAGAAAGGAGGAAATGTTATTGACAAGGATATCCTACAAGCTCACTTAGATGTTGTCCTTCCATTAATTTCATCTGCCTCCTGAAAAAACTAACAGCTCTTTAGACATTGTTTAAATTCAGTTTACAGACCTACCTCTTCCCCTAAAAGGGAACATCAGTGCCATGTCTTTAAAAAAGTAATTTGGCTTCCCAACAAACTAATAGTATCAGCTACACCTAGGTTCACTTCTTTTTAAACTCCTCAACCATGCAAGCTGTCTTGCCAGGAAATCATCCATGTACAACATCAGATCACCCTCAGATTAAGTTATACAGCACCAGTCATGCCTTCCCTATCATGGTATCCAAACTCTGGAAATCTTCTCCCTCCGACTTAAAGGAAATTCATTCCCTTCCCAACCTGCAGTCCCAGTTAAGACAATAGCTCTCTAGTTCTGCAAATAGTACATTATTCCAAATGAGTGAGAAAACCTAACTTCCTTCACTATCTGTACACCACTCATCTCTAACTCTATCATTCTGACTCTATCATTCTAATGATCTTGACTATTTTATATGGTACTCTAACACTACACCATCTGCCGCCTATCCTCACTTCCTCTACCACATACCCACCATCCTCCACCCACCGCCACTCTCTGTCCACTCTTCCCCTGCTTATCACATACCAAATCCCCCCCATCACCTACACCTTCTTCATCTTCTGTTTCCCCCATTTTCCACTCCCCTAATTCACCTAATCATCCTACATACATTATCTCCCTCCCCCATTTTTACCCCTTTCTTTTTCATAAGAGAATTTATTGCAATCTGTATATTCTGTATTAAAATGCAAATATCTTGTTTATCCTACATTATTTTACCATCTATGTAACCCTCTGATGCTCATCTATGATGCTTGTTTAACTGTAAATATTGTACACAGCATATCCTAGAATATTCTGCTTCTGTATTGCTGTCCTGAGTTCTCTTGTCAAGTACAGAATAACTAGTTGTTAGTATTTACCTACTGAACGTCACTATTTATAACATACCTAGATCTGTTGTTAGCTATTTGGGAATGGGCAAACTGTACGTTCGCACCCTGATTGGAGAACGAATGTTCTCCAGCAGGGTATTAATGTACAAATAATGCCCGCTGAAAAACAAGTCCACCGCTTCATGGCAGCATATCAAGCTGCTGTGGACCTTGGACTGAAAAAAAATTAACGGCCGCCATTATTTTATGCTTGCTAAGCAGCACTTCTGCTGTTTAGCGAGTGTAAAATATATTAAAAAAAAAAAAAGAAAATTAAAAAAACAAGTGTGTGTGTTTATGTGTGTGTATGTGGGTGTATGCGTGCATGTGAGTGAAAGTGAGATCGATCGAGCCATTATTTTACACTTGCTAAGCAGCAATTTTGCTGTTTAGAGAGTGCAAAAACTAAGTATAACAGAAAAAAGTGTATGTGTGTGTGTGTGTGTGTGTGTGTGTGTGTGTGTGTGTGTGTGTGTGTGTGTGTGTGTGAATGTATGGTTGCATGCATTGAAGCAAGGTGTGTGTGAGTGAGAGAGAGAGAGAGTAAGGAGTGAGATGCAACAGCAGGATTGAGGAGGTTTACGTACATCTCACCTCTTAGATCAAGTTAACTGGATAAAACCTAAAATGAAGGAAGAGTAAAGGCTCAAAACAGGAATATATTCCTCTTAAAAAAATCACAAAGTTCACTCAGTAATAGGAGTTGTGTTAGCATGCATTTTTCTTTTTTTTTTTTTGAAGGAAATAAAGTCTGAAAGTCAAATGTATGTCATCACTTACTGACTTCAGTCCCCAATGCCTGGCAGGAAACCACACACTGTATCAGTAAGGGACCAAAAAAATAAAGCAAATATCTACATATTTTTAAAAATTATATATTTTGGATGCAAAATGCTTCCTCTAACACCATTTACATTTACTACAGCAACTTTGAAACATTAATATTTTGGATGTAAATTGGTTCCTCTAACACCATTTACATATACCACAGCAACTTTGAAACATTAGACGGAGGAACTATTTTACATGAAAATATATAAAAAAATAATATAGTAATAAAAAATATATAAATAAGCAAGTAATACAAAAACAATTTTAAAGCGAGCCTATTCTCTAAGTGCTATAATGCCCTACAGAGTGTGTGTTAATGTGTAATTAACACCCTTCCAGGGGTGTAGAGGCCCTCTGCCTGTGGCATCAGGCCTCAGAGCACCCCAGGGCAGGCATTAATTACACATCAACACACATTCTGTCAGGCATTATTGCTTGCTTAATCTTTTATACTTATTGTTATTTTACCATATTCTATAAACATATTGGACAGGCCTGAAATGGTTCATTCAGACCAGTGTGATACCCTGCTTAATAAATTTTAAACAAGTAAAATAAATATATTTGTAAATGGATGATAAGGATAAATGGCATGACTTTAGTTTTTTGATGTTGAGCAGCAAGCCATCTTCTTTACTTAGTAATTTCACCTTCGTCAACAAGCTGTTTAAACTGTTCCTCACTTTCAGCCATTGCAGTTGGTATCATCTGCATGTCTGAGGTTGTTAATATTTCTATCAGCAATTTTAATTCCAACATCTGATTCATCTAATCCAGTAATTTACATAATATATTCAGTGTACAAATTAAATAAGCAAGATGATAATATACAACCTTGTCACAACAATCCTCTCCCAATCAGGAGTCATTTATTTCATATTTGTTTCTAACTTTGTTCTTATTCTGCATATTGTTACATCAAGAGACAAATAAGATGCCCTGGTTTTGCTGTTTGTTTAAGAATGTCCTACAGTTTTTTTTTTTTTATGGTCCATGCAGTCAAAGGCTTTAGAGTAGCTGATGTAGCAAAAGTAAATATTTTTCTGAAACTTCCTTGCTTTCTCTGCTATCCACTGGATGGTGACAATTTGATATCTGGTGCCTACGCCTCTAAAACCTTTGTGCACATATAAGAAATAGTTCTCAGGCCATATGTTGCTTGAGTCAAGATTACAGCATCTTGAACATTAGTTTTCTATTATGTGATGCAAGTGCAATTGTTTCATAATTTGAGCACTCTTTAGTGCTGCCCTTTTTTGAGAATGGACTATAAATTAAAGTTTTCTAGTCCAATGGCCACTGCTGCATTTTCCAAATTTGATGGCAAATTCCAAACAACACTGTAGTAGCATCATTTTGCAGGATGTTAAACAATTCAGATGGAATTGCATCACTTTCTGCAGACTTGTTATTAACAAAGGCTTTCCAGCACACATTTAATTTCCCTCTCCAGGATGTCTGGAGCTAGGTCAGAATGTATACCATTGTATGTATCAGTGATGTTAAGGTCATTCTTATCTACTTCTTCATGTTCCTCCCATCTTTTAATGTTTTCTAATTCTGTTTGTTAGGTACCTCTTCCATATTTGTTGTTATCATGCCCATTTTTACTGGGAAATTTCCATTAATATCACCAAATTTGAGACCTCTTGCTTTTCTAGTCTATTTTCTTCCCGTTCTTTGCTGCTTTTATTAAACATATCTCATCTTTTCTTGCTATTCTTTGAAATTCTGCATTTAGTTAAACATATTTTCCCTGCTCTGCATTTAGTTAAATAAACATATTTTCCCTGCTCGGCATTTAGTTAAACAAATATATTTTACCTTTTCTGTATTTAGTTAAACATATTTTCACTGTCAATTGCCTTTGGCTGTCCCTCTTTCCTCAGTCACATCTAAAGCCTCTACATTTTTCTGTCTTAATTTTCTTTCTGGGTGGAATATTTTTGTTGCTACCTGCTGGACAATGCCTCAAATATCTGCCTATAGTTTGTCAGGTGCTTTATCCACCAGGATTAAGCCCATAATTTTTTTCCTCAGCTCCTCTATATAATCATTTGAAATATTGTTGAGCTTGTGTCTTGTTGGCCTGGTGGCTCTTCTTGTTCTTTTTAACTTAATTCTAAAGTTTGTGATAAGAAGTTGATGGTCTGACACACAGTCATCTCCAGGTTTTTGCTACCTGTATAAATGTCTTTTATCTCGGACTGCAAATTATATAGTCAGTCTGATTTTGGTATTGATCGTCTGGTGCTATCCATCTGTTAAGCCATCTCTAAGGCTGCTGAAAGACATTAGCTGTTGTGACTAGTGAATAATCTGAGCTGAGTTCCAATAGTTTAGGTTCCACTTCATTTTGTCCTTCAAGGTCAGACTTGCTTATCTTCCTTGTAGTTCATTGGCTGTCATCTTCAGCATTCCAGTCATCTGTGATGAACATAGCATCTTTTTTGATGTTATTTACACAAGGTACTGCAGATCCTCATAAAGTGGTCAACTTGCTTTTCATCACCATCTGTAGTTACAACATAAACTTGTACCATTGTAATGTTGAATAGTTTGGCCTGTAGCTTTAGCTTGATCATTATATTATTTTTGGGGTTATAACTGAGCACTGATTTTGCTATCCTTTTAATAACTATGAGGGATGCTTCATTTCTTCTTGTCTATAGTCGAAGATCTCATGATCGTCTATTGTAAAACGACCCATTCTAATCCATTTAGATTCCTAATTCTCATGATGATGCTTAACCACCTCACATTTACTTGATTCATAGTACTTACATTCCAAGTTCCAGTGGCATAAAGTTATTTGGAATATTGAACTTTCCTTTTATCTCTGTGTACCTCAACAGAAATATATCCTTCCAGCTTTAATCCATCTCTATCACACCTTCTATCATTACTCATACATGTTTTATTTTTATTTATTCTTTGTTGACCTGGTTAGTCCCCCTAGGCTAGTGGCCACTTTTTAGGGAGACCAGAGGTGGTATTTATACTACTAGGATAAATGTCTCCAGGGAAATAGGGAACTTACCCTTCTGTTATCAATAGGTACCATGGGATCTTTTACATCCACTTGAACTACCACCAACCCAAGCAGATGGGATCTCAGTTTAATGTCCCATCTGAAGGATGCCACTGTATAGAGTGTAGCACCCCTCAATGTTGTACTTCAGTGTCAGCAATCCAGTTACCAGTAGTTGGAAAACTACCTACAGCCTTCTGGTCTTCTAACACCAAAGGTGAGTATCCTGGATACCTTTAGTCCTGAGGGGTCATCTTCTGTTGTAATTTTGACACATATCTGATCACTTTTGTCCATAGAGCTTTCTTGTTAATAATATCAGGAGCGAATTGCTATTACTTTCTCCAGCTGACAATGTTTGGTCTGATCTGTATACCATGACCAGCCTGTCTCAAGTTGATCTGGAGAGTATAGTTCATAACTTCACAGAAATACACAAACCTGTAACCATGACAAAGTAATGGTGCAGAAGGAGTATAAAAGGAAGATACTTATTGACAAGCTAAGAATTTTATTTAATTTATAAAATAGTTCAATGTGTGTGTTCCGAATATATGGTCTTTGATTTAGTAGAAAGCATTACAGAAGGAATAGCCATGGTGTCATAGAATTAGCAGTTATGTTATACATTCCATAAAATGTTGCTAACTGGAGCCCCATTAAACTAAACGTGAGGTTGTTCTATAAATCACATGCAACAATATTTATTAAAAACAGGTAATATTACAGTAGAGTTTGTCAACAATAGCTAACACAGACTTTAGAAAGGTCTTTAAAATGTATTAATTGTAAGAATTTTCAATAGGGAGTTCTAATGAGAAGTTCAAGTGAAGTGACAGAAGTCATTCATTTTTCCATTTCAATCAATCTTACTATGACAACAATGGTACTTAGCAAACAGCCAAGTTCATAAAGATTACCTTGAAGACATCAGTCATTAATGAACTGAGATATCACAACTTAATGGAAGAAAACTTACTGAGTATACACACACACACACACACACACACACACACACACACACACACACACACACACACACACACACACACACAAGCACACACACACACACTGACACACACATTACCTTAGTCAATCTGCACAGACATCAATGTGCTTAACATTGGCACTTACTTTGACACACTTCTGTGCATGCTCTGAGTCTAATCTTTGGAACATGTAAAATACCAGAGTGTTTTTCACAGGGGCAAGCCACACCCCCTGCTAATTATATATATTAACTCTGAGACTGCATAGTCCCCAGGGAAATATCCTCCTACCCCAGGATTGTCAGTTTTGCACATCTGCTGTCCTTATACATACATACATACATACATATACACAGATACATACACATACATATATATATATATATATATATACGTACATACATACACACACACACACACATATATATATATATATATATATATATATATATATATATATATATATACACACACACACACATACATACATACATACATACAAATGCATACATATACGTATATAGATAGTTGTCTCTAAATGCCCTATATACCTGAGTAAGATCTCCCCTTAAATATCTATAAGAGACACAGCACGAGTTCAGATATTTTAGTCTTTCATAATAATGATGGATGCTCTTGGTATATTTCTGCTGTACTCTTTCCAGTTTACTCATGCTTGTTTTCTTATAAGGTTTCCTTATTGTTATGCCATACTCAACTTTGGGTCTAATGTAATTAACAAATAATGACTTAATCATTTCTGATTTCTTAGACTTTATAAATCTTTTTGTACAACCTATAATTCTATAACTATCATTAAATTGGTTGATATTATCAGAAAAACTCAAAGGTGGATCTACCCATATACCCAGGTCCTTAAATGAACCTACAGTTTCAATCACTGAGTGCTGTATTAAATATTCACCTTTCAGTTTATGTCTCCCCTTTATATAGTTTATCATGTATTAAAGATAACTCACAAAATAATTCTCTTCTTCTAGGGGTACTGATAGTTTCCATTTCTCTTTTCAGTAGTTCTCTTACTTTATTTACCCTGAAGGTCCTGTTTCTGTTTTTGACTGACTCTCTACTTTGATGCATCAGAACAATTTCTCCTTTCCCCTTTCCTTCGGTACAAATATGTTTATCTCATTCTCAGATTCTACACCAACTTCCATTAGTGCATTAACTTTTGGCCCTTTGCTGTCAGGGTCCACACTGACCTCTTTCATTACTTTAATTACTAGAGTCATTTGGCAAATCTCAGTTTAAGATTTGTCAAACCTTTCTACTGAGAGTCAACGTTTAGTTCCTTTTTTAACTTCTAGTTTTATACCTTTTTTCTTTGGAGCTATGTATTCTGGGAATATACCCAGCTGAATGACACCCCTCATGTCTTTCATGCATTTTTTAATTGGAGGAAGTCTTGTTCAACTATAACATCCTGTGTTAAGTTAAGCACTAGTGCTAATGGGTGTAATGTTTCCTGCAAAGATTTGCATTTTTACCTATGTTAGAAATTACTCCCTTTGTGTCCATGTATATATTGCTTCAGTTTTCTGATTACTAGTTTTTTATGCTTGTATACATATTATGTCTATCTAATGTAACAAGACTCCCCAAATCCATTAGCCCTTGCATTTATATTCTTTCTACCTCAATAATATATTTCATACGTTTATTATCAGCACATTGGCAACAATTAGACTCTACAGTTCTAGTAGTTAAAAGTTCCGAATTTTCACATTCCTTAGTGTGTTTTCAGTTTCAGTTTGATGACTAACATTAATGTTTTTTACAGGTACAGTATTTCTGTTAGTACCTGCACAGTATTTTACTATGTTCCCTTTTCTATGTTTAAAACAAATCAGCTTTGATGGCAACATTTTTTATTTGCAGACAAAGGTTACTTAGGAAAAGTTATGTTTTTTAGACATTGGTGCATACATATCTGACATGGGATTTGCAGTTTCAGTTAACAACAGATGTTCTACTAAAATAACTAGTTGTTTAGAAGAGTTCAGAAGACTTGGTGTCACTCTAGAATACAGATTTTCTTAACTTTATTCATTTTGTTTTAATTTTACATTTGAGGACTGGAGAGGTTTGTCTGGGCTCATAGGTCCCTGTTTTGTAATAACACATGAAACCACATGATGCAATAGAAAATTAACTGGTAGAATAAATTTTTTCAGTAATAGGAAAGTCACTATACACTCAAAAGTAGGCTCCTAGACTGTTTTTACTTAATGCAGATATAAGAAGTCCATATATATTTATCTATAGCCAACATTTTTAGAATTTTATTTACATTACTTATATTAGGATCTAGACACAATTTTAAAATACATAGTAAGTAAGTTATCTGTGACTTTACTGGTATGTCAATGCTGATTTTTTTTTCTGTGGAAGGTATGTCACTGTGTCTGTGAGGAAGCCCCAGCCCTAGCCAGAATTTCTTGCTTCAGTTTGTGATAGTTGTGTTTGTTAATATTTTTAGGGTTCATGTATGCCTTTAGTGAGTTCCTGATTAGATGTGAGGACAGTATACTGGCCCACTCAGCTTGAGACCATTTTTCTCTTGCTGCATATTTCTCAAATGCTAGCAAACAATTTTCCACTTTATCTTCCATTCTGAGTTTTTCAGAGGTGTGATCCCTGGTAAGGTGTGTTGTTTTTTTATTATACTAGAATATTTTGGAGGCCTAGCAGATTGTCATTAGTGACTGCACATTTTTCAGAAGACCTGGAGTGGAGTTCACTAAAGTCTCAGTTAAGTTTCCATTTTGAACAGAACACAGTAGCTACAGCTTCAATACACCCAAGTTTTTACCATCACAAAAAATTCACTACCAGAAAATTTCTTCTCAAAGCTATCTTTCTCACTGATGCAGGGATCCCCTTTGACAGAGCAAATCCTTATACAGCCACAAGGGTTTTAATGCTACTCACACAGATGACCACTCAAGTTGAGAGGAGTCAGTAATCCATGTCAAGATCAACTATTATTAGTTTAATAAGTAGCCTTGTAATCAAGAAAGTCTGCATACTTTTCTGGGGTGGGGAAAACAACTCAGGCAGTACATTTGCTTTTAGGTAGCCAGGAAATTTCACAGTTAATTAAAAAAAATATTCTTGCCCACTGTATCCACCAATATAGAACATTTTTTATGCTTACTAAAATAAAACAGGGGCTGTGGAACCTGCCTCTCATTCTTAGGGTGAGGTTTATTTACATGGAAAACATAAAATTACTTTTATTGCCATCATTTTGGAGACTAACAAAAAAGTCAAAAATGCACTGTTAGTCTGTATCAATCATTATGTCTACATATTATTTCCAAAGTCCAGTTCACTTCAGCATTTATTCAGTCAATAAAACAGTACTTATAGATATAAGTATTTCTCCTTTGAAATGATTTACTATAAAGGCAGTTCATTCCACCATTTTCTCGTTTACATGAAAACTGCTTTTAACTCTCCTTCGGTTTCCAAGGATGTCTTCCATAGTGCATTCATCCTTCTTGGAGTAACCCCTGGACACTCCTCTTCAGTACTCCTTTAAAAAAAGTGGGTAGAAATCTCTTTCAAGAGATACACCCCAAAAAGCAGGTGATTTCTTCAGTTACCATAGAGGGTAGCTCTATTTTTTTCATGCATGCCTCAGGCACTCTGTATTTTCCTTTTATGACACATCCTGTGGTAAAGGTAACCTCAACAGGTGTAAATGTAGCACTGTGCAGACACAATATCAGAATAAGCAGTGGTTTTCACAGGCTCAGCAGTCAGTACACCATACCTTTATGTATTTATATCAGTTTATGTAAGAACTTTAGCTGGAATTAAGATTTTCGGCTTGTGGTTGTCAGTGGCACACTATGTAAATTCTGATAAAAATGAAAGAAAAATAAATGTTTTTTTGTTGGGCAACCCTCTCAACCCTTCACATGGGGGATGGGGAACTACTCCCATGCCTGCAACATAATATATACTAACTTTGAGTTTATTCAACAATGGAGAAAAGGAGGAACGTCATTAATGCCACTGTATATTGATCATACAGTAACACACAAACACACCGACTTACTCACAGATCTCTCTCACATACTCACACACACATGCAATTTTCCCCCCAGCAATATCTCAGCCCCCACTTGCCACCCCCACTCTCACATTCACATGTGTATACATTTCATCTAGACAATCACACACATATAACTTTTTCTCCAACAATATATCGGACTCCCTTACATGCAGTTCTCACCATCAAATGCACACATTTCACTCATTCAGTTAAACACACAGGTTCATAGGTTCATAGGTAGGTACTGGGCTATCTGCCCGAAAGGCATATATTAGCCCAGCCACATTGTGCGGTATTCACCGCCCCTTTGGTTAGTTCCCCAGGCCCTTGATCTAGCAGCAAGTACCCTTGGCCCCTATCTAGTAGAGCTGTTTGGTATGATTGCTGGTGTGACTTTCTGTTACCCATCCACTCGTCAAGGTTCCTCTTGAAGAGTGATAGTGAGGGGCTCTGTCTTATGTAGATTGGGACCTTGTTCCATAGCAAGGGAAGTCTTTGCGAAGGGAATCTATCCCTCCAGCATGTTCTATTCATTGTTGTGCTGAGGTATATATCCCAAGAGCGTGTAGCTCGAGTAGATTTGGTTTTGCTAAGATGGAGCATGGTCAGCAGTTTTGGGTTGGACATGGCTCTGTATGTTAGACAGAGATCGCCTCTGAGAAGGCGGTATGCAACAGAGAAAAGCCTTAGTTTTTTCAATCGTGCTGCATAGGGCAACTGTTTGAGGTCAATAATCCTCTTAGTGAGGTACCTCTGTGTTCTCTCCAGCTGCTGGAGATGCCTGGCCAGGTACATTCCAATTGGTGCATTGTACTCAATAATGGGTCTGATGAGGGAAGAGTAGAGGGGCACCACTACATCCTTAGATCTTGCTGCGAACCCTTTCGTGATCAGATGGGTCACATAGAAGAATTTTCTAACCACCTTGGCAACATGGTTATCAAAGGAAAGCTGACTATCTACTTGGGTCCCTAGTTCTCTTATTACTTCTTCAGATTTCAGGGGGTACCTCCTATGTGGTAGTTCGCGGGTACTCTGTTTTTTCCAAAGGGGATTACTACGCATTTTTTTAGCATTTAGCTTGAGGCCATGGCTTTGACACCATGCATCAGTCTCATTAAGGCCCTTCTGGAGGATATCCATGTCAGCCGCAGACTTTATTATAACACCCAGTTTGCAGTCGTCCGCAAACTTGGTCAGCCACAGCCCTTCAGCACTTCCCTGTACTTCTGAGAAGTATATACCAAACAGGAGGGGCCCCAGGACAGAGCCCTGAGGCACACTGCTCGTTACTGGTCTGGATTCGGACATAGATCCCACTACTCTTACTTTGTGGGATCTGTCTGAGAACCAGTTTGCGATCCATCTTGTGACGTAAGGGTTTAAACTGGCAGAATAAACTAGTGAAAAAACACAAAAGGCAAGTGTAATCCAAAGAAAGGTAACTCAGCAGGTAATTAAAATGTTAAAGTTCCAATTTAATGAGCGCTTTCGAAGGGGTCAGTTCCCCAACTTCATCAGACAAAAACAACTCTGACATCCTGTCTTTATATACTAATTCATTCACTAATTAATTATTCAATTATCTAACTCAATTATCTTATATAACCAAAATTTTCTTTGTTAAAAACATGAAAATGTAACATTAGTTCATACTTATGTATCCTCAGCTGATAAGAACAATCTATACACAAAATAAAATAAAATAAATTTTACTATTTATTATTAAAAGCCTTGGCATCAAATACTAATGCAACATCAAGTTGCAAAAACATTGTACCGCACCGAATTGCACAAGCATTATACATCCTTAAGGCTACTTTTTTATTATTATTATTAAAAACCACATTAGATGCAATTCACACCTGCATAAAACTATGCCTATACATGTATAATCATATTGTGCTTCGATTATCAAATTCACTATTATAATAAATATATGTCATAAAAGTATATATATATATATATATATATATATATATATATATATATATATATATATCCTTAAAACTATAACCATATATTTAACCCTATATCCTATATCCATAATATAAACTCATTCTATCATTATATATCATATTCGTTCAGACCTGGTGGAACATGTGCTGATGTACGAATTTGCCACAATAATTTGTTTTCCTCTAATTTGAGTTGCCATGGTCCACCTCTTATATCACATTGCACTTGTTGTATAGCTGTATAGTGAAACCTGTCATTTGGGTTATCTACTATTGTGGCAAATTCGTACATCAGCACATATTCCACCAGGTCTGAATGAATATGCATCAATAAAAAGCATTTTGAAGTTAAAGGCACTTTGTAGGTAGAAGGGTGGTGAATTATAAATGCATAAAATGATAATTTTTAAACACAAATATAATGATAAAATTAGTTGGTCAAAGTTTAAAACACACACACACACACACACACACATATATATATATATATATATATATATATATATATATGTGTTAATTTTAGTAATGTCTTACTTAAATGTATTTTAGTTGGATATAATTTGTAAATTATTATATTATGGATATAGGGGTAAATATATGGATATAGTTTTAAGGATATATATATATATATATATATATATATATATATATATATATATATATATACTTTTATGACATATATTTATTATAATAATGAATTTGATAATTGAGGCACAGTATGATTATACATGTATAGGCATAGTATTATGCAGGTGTGAATTGCATCTAATGTGGTTTTTAATAATAATAATAATAATAATAAAAAAGTAGCCTTAAGGATGTATAACACTTGTGCAATTCGGTGCGGTATAATGTTTTTGCAACTTGATGTTGCATTAGTATTTGATGCCAAGGCTTTTAATAATAAATAGTAAAATTTATTTTATTTTATTTTTTTTTAATAGCAGCGTGTATAGATTGTTCGTATCAGCTGAGGATACATACGTAGGAACTAATGTTACATTTTAATGTTTTTAACAGAGAAAATTTTGGTTATATAAGATAATTGAGTTAGATAATTGAATAATTAATTAGTGAATGAATGAGTATATAAAGACAGGATGTTTGTCTGATGAAGTTGAGGCACTGACCCCTTCGAAAGTGCTCATTAAATTGGAACTTTAACATTTTAATTGCCTGCTGAGTTACCTTTCTTTGGATTACACTTGCCTTTTGTGTTTTTTCACATAAGGGTTTATGCCCAGGTTGGTGAGTTTATCAATAATACCCGAATGGGGAATGGTATCAAATGCTTTAGCAAGATCAAGGTAAGCCGTGTGTACCTCCTTTCCCTTATCTATAGCCTGAGTAACTGTCTCAAAGAAGTCCACCAGGTTCAGGAGGCATGATCTGCTCTTGACAAAGCCAAACTGTGTAGGGTCAAGTGTTTGGAGCTTCCCAATCTCTCCATTTATGAGTTCCATAAGGATTCACTCCATTGCCTTACAGATCAGACTGGTCAGGCTTATTGGTTGGTAGTTCCCAGGGTCAGTTGTGGGCCCACCCTTGTGCAGCGGAACCACCGTTGCTGTGTGCCATTCTATGGGCACATATCCTGTCGAAAGGCTGAGACTGAACAGGGTATTCAGATGCAGGATTAATTAATTTTGGAGCGTATGACACAGCCCGGGACACCATCTGGTCCCATGGAGGCAGTGTTTTTAGCTTTAGATAGAGCCTTATTAACCAACGTATCAGTAATAATTGGAGTTACACAATCCCCTGGAGTAATAATAGGCCCTGCAGGTGGTGAGGGGGTTGAGTAATTTGCACTGAACCTGTCAGCCAAGATGTTGGCAATGTCAGTGGGGTCAGTGTACTTTGTTCCATTTTGTACTAGCTCAGAACAGACCTGAGCATTGCTATTTAGGTTTTTGATGTAACCATAGAAGGCCTTATGGTTATCCTTGGCATCCTTGGCAACTTTCTTTTCAAAATTGGCTTTAGTTGACTTGATGAGGGCCCTCAATTTCTTACTAATGCTGATCAGGGATGATTTTTCTACTTGAGATTTGGCCTTTTTTGTATAAGTCTCCTCCTTTTATTGTAAAGTTTGTTTATGGCCGGGGTCCACCAGACTGGTTTCTTCTTGCTTGAGGAAGGAGTCTTGGTTTTATTTGGGATAGCACAGTCCATGCAATCCTAAAGATGTATATAAAGTGCCTTGGTGTAGGATTCTGCATCCTGGATATCATTATCCTTCTGCAAGGGAATAGTGAAGCTTTCCACTTCGGATGCAAGTAGTTTGAAGTTTGCTTTGGAAAGGTTTTTTATGATGGTTTCTTTGACTGGGGGAGGTGGAGGGGTGTGGATGTCCAGGGTTATCAGTTTGTGGTCTGATCTGACCAGAGAGGGAGTGATAATGGGTGTGGTACAATGGGCGCCCATATTTGTGATGACTAAATCCAATATGTTGTCCCCTATATTGGGAGAACATACCAATAGTTCAAGGGCATTTGAATTTATAAATTCTATGAACCGCTGGGCATAGGAGTTAGAACTTTGGTAGTTCGCCCAGTCTATACCAGGGTAGTTGAAATCAGCCAAGATTATGGTGTTGGGTAGGACCTTTATATTTTCCAATGCCTTAAGGAATGCTGAGTGAGCATCTTGTGACATGGTGGGTGATCTATAACAGGCTACAACTTGAAATGTGGTTTTGCCTGCTGATAGTTGCACATGGATGATCTCTGGGGCATCATGCTGCGCCACTAACCTGGAGATGTGGGTATCCTTGATGAATATGGATACACCTCCGCCCTTTGTACTGTGATCCGGTAACTGAGGCCGGAAGGTATGATATGAATTGTAACCTGGTAGTGCTGAGGTGCTCTCTGGAGCCTTGAACCAGGTTTCCGTCACTGCACAAACATCGATTTTCTCCATACTGAGTAGTGCCTTGAGTGCGTGCATTTTGAGGTTGAGACTTCTGGCATTGAGTAGCATTACCCTTAGTTTTTGGTTACCTGTGCTGGTTACGGTGGTTGGTTTGTCCTTTGAGCCTTGCCTAAAAAAGGCACTATGGGGATGGCAAGAGCCTTGGCCAGTATTCGAAAGCCTAGGGGTGACAGGTGCAAACCATCTCTGGCAAAACAGCGAGGCTTGTCTATCATGTCATCCCAGGCAGACAGACACTGGATCCCCTTAGAATGACACCAGAAGCTTAGCCAATTGTTGAAATTGATCATTTTGTCTTTGTATTGTGGTATCATTCTAGGTGAAGGTAGTATGCTACTCAAGGTCAGGGTCATACCAGCTTGGGCTACATGATCAGAGAGCTCCTCAATGTCTCTTTTCATGTAGTCCAGGGAGGTACGTCTTAGATCATTCACACCAACATGTACAATGACAGCGTCATACTTGTACTTGTTCTGGAGTGACCTAAGTGCCTGTGTTATGTGGCAGATCCTAGCACCCGACAGGCAGCTGACAGTAAACTTCTCCTTGTTCAGCCTGGTGAGTGGAGCATCTGTGTGCCTTACTATAGAGTCTCCTATTACTAGCGTGTTGGGTATGGTGTTTTGCCTTAGGGGCTGTCATGAAGCACACTGCTGAGGTGAATTATGTGTTTTCTGGCTTGTGTTTGGAGGTGCAGGTTGCTTGCTTGTCTGCTTTGGAGGGCCCTGTTTCTTTTTCAGATTGGTACCAAGTGCCTCCAAATATGTTTTTGTGTATTTATGTGTATGTTTTGCCGGTGCTTATTTTGTAGATCCATGTGTGACTGGTGGTGTGATGCTAGTGTGTCTCTTCTCCTCTTGACTGTCTGTTACAGTCATGGGTTGAGAGCGCTTAGCCTCCAGTCTGGCTGTGTATTTGCATCTCTCACAAGTGTTTGTGTCTAGAGGTAAGAGGAGAGGGTTGTCTGTATACATGAGGCAGTTGTGATACTGCCTCAGGATGCCCAATTCCACCAGATGAACTGGAGAGTACACCTAAAGCTGACCTCTGGACATGCTTGGAAAAGTAAATTTCACTTGTCTTGCGGACAGTCGAGGGTCTTATGTTGTATTATAATAGTGCTGTCTAGGAGATTTGGACAAGTGCTGATTTGGGTTTTGCAAGTGCTGTAATAAGAGCAGTTGATCTGAAGCACTTGAGTTGAGGCTTGCCTAGTTCTAAGGGAAGATTTGCAGCACAGACTTTGTGGAGCCAGGAATAGTATACCCCAGCTAACCGGCGCTGCCCGATGCTGCTCTGTGTGCAAGACCACGCAAAAAGAGAGTTGCAGGGTTTTAAGAGAGAGAGATCAAGGAGTTTGGAATTGACCCAAAATGGCCAATAAAACTACAGTTTCTAGGCATTAACCACTCCTACAGGGACAGGCAGGCTGCTCAGTGTTAACCACTGCCACTGGTGAACACAGAGTCTTCCCTTTAGCCCAAGTAAGCACTGGCCTCCAAGAAACTTACAAACAGTTCAGAACAGCAACTCTGTAACTGAACTTTTTTTTTAAATTATAGAAAGTGGGAAAATAGCAAGATTTTTTTGTTTTTTTGTTTTCGTTTAAGGATAACAGAGACACACAAGTAGCAAACTAGTCATAACAGTGCAATAAATGACCCCACCACATGTGTGCTAGGTCAGAGGCAGGTAAAATGCAATTTTAAGAAAAAACGATTTTAAATTAAGTGCAACACAAAAAATGCAATACACAGGCTCTAGGTATGTTCTAAATACTGTTTCTAACACAGATATCAACTTTTGTAAACAAGAAAACGCCGAAAAGTAGGCAGCAATGCAGTTTTTCTAAGAAATAAATCACAAGAAAATACTGAAAATCTCAAAAGTGGCTCCTTTCTTCTCTCAGCGTTTTCTCCTTTTGGTAGGTACTTCAGCAACAACTATCAAGCCTGGAAAGATGCTAAAACCACGTGGCTGCAGGGTTTTAAGAGAGAGAGAGATCAAGGAGTTTGGAATTGACAAAATGGCCAATAAAATTACAGTTTCTAGGCAGTAACCACTCCTACAGGGACAGGCAGGCTGCTTAGTGTTAACCGCTGCCACTGGTGAACACAGTGACTTCCCTTTAGCCTAAGTAAGCATTGGCTTCCAAGAAACTTACAAACAGTTCAGAACAGCAACTCTGTAACTGAACTTTTTTTTGTAATTATAGAAAGTGACAAAATAGCAAGATTTTTTTGTTTTTTTTGTTTTTGTTTAAGGATAGCAGAGACACACAAGTAGCAAACTAGTCAGAACAGTGCATTATATGACCCCAACACGTGTGTGCTAGGTCAGAGGCAGGTAAAATGTACACACGCAATAAAACAATCCAACAGGTCCTGTTTTGACAAAGGTCTACTTTCAAATCCATCATTGTACTCCAAATATGATATATAAACACACAGACACACACACACACGCACACACACACACACACACACACACACACACACACACACACACGCACACGCACACACGCACACACGCACACACACACACACACACACACACACACACACACACACACACACACACACACACACACACACACACACACACACACACACACACACACACACACACACTAGTACGACTAGAAGTACAAAAGCTTGAATATACATGCATCCAGTCATATGTATCAGTCCTGTTAATTTATATTTGTGTGGTATATAAGACCAATAGGTTACTATATGAAGGAAGAAATCGGAATCTAATCTTCTTCTTCTTTTTCATCTTTCGGCTGCTCCCATTAGGGGTCGCCACAGCAGATCATCTGTTTACTGTTGTCCGCATGTATGATTTGACAAAATTTTACGCTGGATGCCCTTCCTGACGCAACCCTCCCCATTTATCCGGGCTTGGGACCGGCAGAAAAAAATCCACTGGCTTGTGCATCCCCAGTGGAATCTAATACACTTAAAATTTAAAAATTAAAGTTCATTACTAGACATCATTTGAGCATCATGTCTTTACTAAAATGGTCTTACTTTTTTTGCATAGGTACTAAACATTTCATTTAGGTGGAATAACTTGCTACCTTAAGTAATGAAACTGCAATGGCAGCTATAATGCTACTTAAGAAGATGGTACAGACATTATTGTTTCACATATAAAACGTTTTATATCTTGACAAGTCTAGAAAAGAAACAGACTTGCATGCTTTACCACAAGCAGCAACATTTTTGTCACCCCTTTAACCATCATGTTGGGAGGAATTCCTCAAAACCCTAACATTAGTATTTTAACTATGGCATTGCAGTCTCAGAGAAAAGGTATATTTTATGTGTTTATGCTACTTTATTCATTGTAAGTTTACATTAAGGGTTATATGTAGATTTTGGTCCTTTTTAGCATACTTGCATATGGTGACATATTTCAGCATATGCTGTTTGGGAATGTATGTTTTAGGTAGCTGTAATTTGCACTAATGCACAAGACCCATGTCATGATCGTTGCTATGCAGGAAATAAATTAATTCCTCTGGTATAACTATTTCCATTCTAACTTAGTTAATACATAGTCATAGTCAATTAACTGCTCTACAGTGAATTCACAGGAATGTGGCTTATGTATCAGTTGTCTTTCTGGTGAAATACTCAGAAGTATATGCCATCTCTCTGCAGATAACCATCAATTTTCCACTCAGTATTAGTTCAAACTGATCGTTTGAGGAGCAGACATAACAACTACTCTGACACTAAGGAGAGCAGCATTAAATTTTAAGTGAAAATGAAATGAGAAGAGACAGTAACAGGTGGCATTCATGGGGGAATTGGGATTACCAACTGGTGATTTAGCCAACCACAAAATGGTAAAAAAAAGTTTGACTTTGTGGCTTCAGTGGTGAGCATCATCATACTGAGCAGTTATTGACTGAGAGGGTGGAAGTGTGTTCTACAGGTATCCTCTCCTGCACAGAATAATATTACTACAGAACTTCATAGTTTTTTTTCATTTTTAGACAAACTTATTGTATGTTATAATGTGAGTGGCATGGAAAATTAATTCGTTTTTAAGGAGGACATAAGATTCCTTGAAGCCTGATAAATGCCTTCACTTGTTTTTCTACTTCATTTAATGCAGAGCAATTGAGAGGTTTGTGCTAATAAAAGTCTTATTACTGAGACTGATTCAGGATTTTGATTACAAAAATGACTACAACACATTCTTAGGATTTTTAATAGCTTTAAACTGATTAAAACAGGATTTTAAATTTATTGTAAAATATGCTTATTTGATCAGGCAGACATTAGATATTAAAGGAAAAAAGACTTTTGAACAGGCAGCAGTAGTACTATTTGGGTAAATGGGTAATTCATGCAATGCAACCAGCCAGTGGCAGTTTTTATAAATAGTAAACAAAATCTGCTTTTTCCATTGTAACAGTGCAAAAAGAAATGAAACTATATTTTTGTGTACATTTAAGGCCTAGATTTTGACACACTAGATATTACTTTTGCAATTCTTTGATGCTTGACCACTGCAAGCAAAACAGATTTGAGAACATTCAATAAAAATGATCATATAGTATCCTCATATGTGTTGCATTTGCCTGGCTCAGGAAAGAGAACGACAGATTTCTGGGATAAATGCCTGCAATACACTGCGGTATTACAAGACATTGACTTTAAATCAATAAATGCATTCCAGGTGATGTAGTAATAGATGAGGTGTTTAAACCAGCAGCCTTAAAGAGGGGAAAGAAAAATATGCAAGTACATCTTTAAGTCCATTTGTAATATGACTATATAAACTCTCTAGATAAGTAAGATTTTGTATTCACATGATCTGATACAGGATTAGAAAAAAAAGGATAATCCTGATATGTTGGCTAGACTGAGACCTAAAGAAGTCAATAAAGACAAACTGTTGTATTGTTAAGACATTCAGTAATACAAAGTATACCCCCCACCTAGTTCTAAAGGAGGAACTGGTTATTATCCAATATTACAAACAGAATTAATGAAAAATGCAGTTTCTAATCATTACTTCAGGATATGTGTCCCAAAATCCCAAAGCATGAGTACTTTGTCCTAAATGTCATGTCATGCAAGTGATATAACAATCTTATTCACACAACAATTTAGCTAGATGGTAGTTATGGATTATTCACACACACACACACACACACACACACACACGCACATCTCTCTCTTTCCCTCTATATATATGTATGTATGGGTTCCTATTATATTGTCAAACACTCAGATGAGCAATCAACACAATATCAACATAACATTAAAAAACAAAACAAACAAAAAAACAAACAAATAAAACATCTGCTTTTCTTGCAGGGGGGCTATGCCCCACCACAGCTAATTATATATACCAACTCTGAGATCACACTACAGTGAAGAAAAGAACAACACCCCAGTCCCTGCTGTGTGGCGATCCTGCACAACAATACTCACATCCCATTTAATATTCTGCCTCTTCTTCATTATTCATGCTTTTTTGGCATGATGTCATGCTGATCACTCATTTGAGCATTTGACTATACAAAGGGTATACTATATATATGTATGTATATGTATATGTATATATGTACATCAGCATATACAAATGTCTCATGAAATATTGAATGTTCACAAGAATGAATGTCAAAAGAGTGATCACTTTAGAGTGAATTTAAAATGATCAAAAATATGAAAAACTAAATGATTTTTTTCAGGGGTAAGGGCAAAATCCTGTACCATGCTGCAATGTGATCCTATCCAAAAGGCTGCCAGCAGAAGCTCCATTTAACAGAACATTCACTCACATGAGCATTCACTATATTTTGACAGCAGTAAAAAGTGTGCTTGCTCTTCTCAAGTGCAACCACATGTACATAGGTGTGTGTGCAGTTATGTTGCATAAGTTTTCATTTTGCATTATCTGGAAATCTGAATTCTACAAACACATCATTAAGGTCCTTACTTTCTCAAATGCATTAGCAAAGCTCTACAGGGTACATTATTCAGTGAAAAGGTGGACATGAGATGAATCGGATGAGAGAATGTACTTTTAGTAATATGATTATTAGTGTCTTTAGAGACAAGACAGCAGATGTCTGGATAAGAATCCTGGCAGAAGTCATATAGGGAAAAACAGTCAAATTGACAATTGAATGAGTATACATGAAAGTATCTTAATGTGCAATGAGAAAGGAAGAACAAGAAAGAGCAAGAAAATTATAGCTGCAACTCATATTAAAATATAGAAAACTGCGGGATGACTAGATGGGCCAGATATTTCTTACCTGTTGACAAATTCTATTGGCAATATAATCTGGAGTATATGCATTTTTATTACCATTTCACTTTTCAAAAAAAAGTGCCTATCATTAAAGCTCTGCTTTAAGTGATTCTTTAGTCCTTGCAAAAATCATTGTACGGGAAAAGTTAGTATCTTTGCCAAGCATATATTTGTTTAACTGTCTATATATTTCTCACTAGAATGAATTAACAGTGTTTGAAGGACATGTTCACCAGTAAAGGGTGCAATAAAGAGATTGTCTGTGTCAGGGCGTCAGATCCCATGGTCAGCGACCCAAGTTTGAAAAGAAATCCACACTACTAGTATGGCTGTTCAGATGGAGGGAGAAAAAGATACGGCAGTTCCTGATCTGCTCTCTTTTCTCTATGTTTGAGTTTAGGAGTACCTGACACACTAATGATACTTGGGGGCTTGGGTGCACAAAAATGCAGGATCCCATGAATGTTAGCCTCACCTCCTGCAGTTGCATTAGGTGGGAGTGGAGTAAGCAGAACGACTGATCTCATCATAACAGGCTGTGCATGTCAACACACAGACAGCACTGGGACGTTTGTGTTTAGAGCTGGGAATGGAGAGGGAGTCCCGCAGACGTTGCGTTATTGATGTAGTCCATCACCAACCAAACTTCAAGATATAACAATTCCATGGTACCTATGATTAGGCAAAATCACTTTTGTCTCTGATGAAACCAATAGTCATGCAGTGCACATTTGTGTTATGTTCTTCTTTGCCATGCTGTAGTAATGAGGCCTGCACTAGAACAGTTCTGCATATGTGATGCCAGTAATACAGCACATCAGTCAAGCTATATTCACTGACTTCCATACACACAAGAACTGTTTCGTACACTTATAAAGCCTCAACCTTTTTAATTTATGACCTTTGGGAGTGTTTACTGTAGAATCCAATGAACAGTTAATAGACATGCTATTACAAGAAGAGTGCTGCAAAGACATCAGTAGAAAGAACATGTGCACTGCAAGCCTGGTTATTATCACATTCCAGATTAAAGAGTTTATTTAAAATAACCAGGGGAGTAGATGCCAAAATGGGAAGGTAGCAGTCACTTCATTGCATTTGCTAGAAGTATGAGAACAAATGCACCACCATCGTCTGGATTTAGATTTTCAAAGCAGGATACACCAAAGCACTAATGTCCAAAGTATCCTTTTGAGACATAGTGCTGTTCAAATTTATTTTGGAAACACACCACTTTGTTTGTAAGACTAAAAATGATACACATGTTGGGCAAACATCTTGTATCAAATATGTGACAGGCAGATCATACACCTGCTTGTATAGCCTTGTAAAAAGGTAGCATTATTTGTAGTGCAAACACTACTGATGACCCCTGTGCCTACTTCACATGACACTCCTCACCCACCAGACAGGCTACTAAACCTGATTAATAGAATGAATTGTACCTATAATTGATTTTGCATGAGTCTGAATTCTGTATTTAATCATATGAGTTATGTATGCTCAATTTGCTCTCTGAACTACTATTTAAAACTTGATCTCGAAAAGCGGTCTTGTAAAAACTCATGCACTATGTTCATGCAACCACTTCACCTTTAGTTATTGCATTTATTTATGTGCACTGAATTGTCTGTTTACTCTACTCTGTAATTTTATTGTAAAGTAGGCACATGCGGGGTGGGGTTGGGGAGTGGGGGGACATTTAAAAAAATATATAACTTTGTAAAACCAAACAATAGGAATATACCATTTTAATTATATACTGTTGTAGGGAGCAACATAACTCCATTTGCTCTTAAAAGGTCTACACCATGGTGTACATGGCTTATGCTTGGCTACTTTTAAGGCTGAGAAGTTTACTTGCTTACATCTGTGCTGAATATGTGTAAGTGAAATGTAGGATAATCGATGCAGAGTACCTTAGTGCAATAATTTATGTCTAAAAACAAAAAGGACAAAGAATTTGTAGAGATTATCCTTGATGTTTTTACTCATTAACTGATGAGCAGATTTTAAGTATGCACCATACTGAAGGTCAATGAATTAGAAATGCAACACTTTATTATTCAGAGGAAGGAAATGCATGAAGAGAAATTGCTGCTTGAGTAAAGAATGTTGCAAAGCAGTGAAAAAAAAGAGAAAAAAAAGAGGGCAAAGAAAAAGAGACAGGTAGAGAAACCATGGGAAGTAAAGCAGCTACAGAGTCAAGGAATTACTCTTTTAAATTCAGACTTGAATGAGAGGCAAACAAAAAAGTTTGTACAGTACTAAAATCACACATTTTATCTAGCAATAGTTATTAACAGAAGGCATACTGCAACCCGATTGTTGTTTTATGCAAATATACAGAAATTTGTGTTATTCTCATAACTTTGAAGATTTTTAATGCTGTACCATTTGAAAGGTCTGTGTGACCTTGTTTTAACCCTTTGCAAAGAGATTGTTGATGAGTAGAATGTTAATAGTTGAAAGGATGTTTTCATACATTGAATATCCTTTAATGCTGGCTGACAATCATTACAATGTGACAGCCAACTGTAGCATTTCAGTCTAATGCTAATGCTTATTTCTGCAAATTCTAAAACATGACAGAGTGTAATGTGGTTCACTTCCACTTAAGCTAGTCTTTCTTCGTTGTTAATGACAAAATCTAGGACTTTATTAGTGTTCACTTGACAAGTGTAAAATATGGGCCCAATAAGCAAATTGTAGTTTCTATGGTAATGCTCCACAGACTTACTGGGAATTTACTGTCAGCTCTTATAAAATATATTTAGACTAGCTGTCTTGCTGGGCCACCTGATTATACAGAAAGTGCCGTGTTTAATTTTCATGTCAAATTTTAGCTTTGCAAAAAGGTTTTTATTTTATAAAGGTCAGCCTAACATAAGCTGCAATCTGAATGTAATTATATTAATAAATCATACAAATAAAGTAAAGAGAGTTTTAGGTTCATGGGTATACAAGGGCTAATGACCACCAGGACGTTCATAAGCCTAGCCAGGCAAACCAGCCCAATTGTTGCCCCTATGTATTATGGGCATATATTAGGAAGGGTTATGTTAGTTAGGAAGTTTCTAGAGGTTGTGTGGGGGGATATGTATGTTTGGGCATTATTGTCTGTCTCTGTCTATCAGAGATATGGGGGCCAGACCCAGGGAGAATTTATGTTTTCTCTTCCATTGGTCAAGGTCATGCTTAAATAAAGTTAGTGATGGATTCTACTTCACATGGATGAGAGCCTGTTCCAGAGCCTGGGGATCCTCTGAGACACATATCTGTCTCACTAACATGTCTTATTTATGTCACAAGCAAAATTGAAATCCTTAGATATAGTGGTTCTGACACTGTTCATTCTGTGGATGTGCAACAGGTCCACCAGAGCTGGATCCGAGGATGCCTTGTATGCCAGGCATAGAGCACCTCTCAGTAACCTATAGGAGACCAGGTATAGAGATACAGCTTTAAGGAGATCCATATAGGACAATATTTATATATCCTGAATTCTCCTGGTAGGGAACCTATATGGACATTTCAACTGTTGCATATGTCTGGTCAGGTATGAAGGGGGCATTATACTGAATGATGGGTCTGATAAGGGTCAAATAAAGTGGCACTATCACTTCCTTGGACATGGATGCCATGCCCTTACTTATAAGTTGGGTGACATAAAATGATTTTCATACTATCTTGGCCACACATTGGTCAAAGTACAGATAACTGTCTACATATGTTTCCAGAACCCTGACTATTGTGTCATTTCTTAGAAGTGTCTTATCAATGGAGTAATTAGCCTGGGTGGCACATTACATTTTGTCACCCTATGTTTGATGCTCTCAACCAACATTTGCATTCTTCATGAGCCAGAAATGTTTTTTGGTCCACCTGCAAATATTCACTTATACCAAGTAAGTTTATGCCATGTGAATCTTCCCTGGCAGCCAGTGTTATGTTCATATGTTCATAGGTTCACAGAAGGTTACTAGGCTAATGGCCCTAGAACCCTTACAAGCCTAGCCATAATTATCCTGAGTTGATCAAATTGTCGGTGGGTAGGTGAATGAAGTTTACAGAGGTAAGGGTCTATGGTAGTTAATACTGACTTCCTCTGTCCAGGAGGAATATGGGCGCCACCCCAGGAATGAACTTGCCATCGCCCAGCCATTGATCTATGTTGCGTTTGAAGAGGGTCAGGGAGGAGCTCTGTTTCACGTGAACTGGAAACTCTTTCCAGAGAAGTGGCAGTCGCTGGCAGATGTATCTCTCTCTCCAGCACTACCTGTTCATGGAGGCTAGGTTAAGATCGCTGAAGCAAGTGACCTTCCTGCAGTTTGAATTATGAATGTGTAACATTTCTATCAGGGCTAGGTCAGTGACTGCCCTATAAGCCAGGCACAAGTCACCCCTTACCAACCTGTAGGAGACAGAATACAGTGATGGGGCTTTCAGTCTTTTTGCGTAATACTTGTTTTGTGTACCCTGTAATTTCTTGGTGAAAAACCTCTGTGGTTTCTCCAGTTGCTGCAGTTGTCTGGTGAGGCACATGCAAAAGGGAGCACTGTATTCAATTATTAGTCTGATGAGGGCTGGGTATAATGGAATTATAGTATCATTAGATTTAGATGTGATGCCTTCACTTATACGATGTGCTGCATAGAAGGATTTCCTTACTACTGTGGATAAGTGGTGGTCAAAGTTCAGATTGCTATCAACATGAGTACCCAGATCACATACCACTGGGTCTACACTTAGGGGCTTGCTAACTATAATGCAATTAGCAGGGATGTCAGCTTTCCCAAAGTGAATAGTAATGCATGTTTTTTGCATTTAGCTTTAATCCATGGCTTTGGCACCAGTCATTTGTCTGCAATAACCCTGTTTGCAGTATATTAACATTGTTGGGAGACTCGGTGATTGCTCCCAATTTGCAATCAACTGCGAACTTTGTCAGCCACAGGCCTTCCAACTTTGCCTGGGCTTCTGTGAAATGAATTACGAATAGTAAGATGCCCAGCACAGAACCCTGTGGTATGTCACTGGTGACTTGTCTTTTGCTAGTGGTGAAGTAGTCCACTTTGACAGCATGTGTCCTGTGGGCGAGACAGTTGGCAACCCATCTGGTACTGTAGAGGTTAATTCCCAATTGTAAAACAATGGAAAAACAAAAAACACACACCATCAACCGCAGCATTAGCGGAATTCAGTTTAATTCAAAAATAAAATTAAACATCCAGTAGCTTCCATAGAGTGAGCACTTTAGCTTTTCCAAAATCTAGGGCATCATCAGAGTAAAAACAATTAAAATCATCTTGCTTAAATATTCAAAAATCATCACATGACCCAAAAACAAATTGCACATGCAAGTACAAATACAGTGGCTTAACCCTTTAATGTGTAAACCTAACGCCCTTATTAACAATAGATAATAAATACAAAGTGTAGCTCCGGTGCAATAAAGGCTGTCTTCCCTCTTAGAACTTTTTGTTTCACCAATGAACCATTCCAATGTAATTCAGCGTATAAAGAACTTTAATAGTAAAACTTAGGAAATCGAAAAACAAAGCACAAAAAGAATAGGATTAAGCACTTTCATCTCCCTCCGGAGACTTCATCAGAATCACAAATCGCACATTTTCCATTCCTTTTATATCTTGACAATAAAACTTCATTGGCTGGCCATTACTCTTTCAATTATTTAATAAACCAAAAAACAAGATACTTCAAATTTTAAAGAGACATTCCAACATTAGCATGTGCATGTTGGTGTAAAATCAATCACTTGTTTTTCATCTGCTGATCACTCGTATGTATGGTTACAAGTGTCTAAAGGGATGTATAAAAATATGTAAAAAATATAAAAAAATATGTAATAGTACAAATGTACCCATGGGACTAGATTTTGTAACTAAAATGCTTCACAAATAACCTGTGTTATGTGAAAAAGCCATATTGTATTATATTCAGGCAACAAAAACACATATATAAAATGTGTATATAAAAAATATAAAATATAGAATACATATTTTTAAAAAATGTATATGTAATATATATATATATATATATATATATATATATATATATATATATATATATGTAAAAACTATGAAGGGAATAATAAATAAAATGCATTGCATATGTTAGTATTTAAATCAATCTAATTGTTGTACAAACCTACTGTGATATGTACATAAAAAATAAATAGGACATAATAATAATAATGATACTATTGTTAAAATCAGCTTATAAAATAATTAATAGATGTATACATATGAGTAAATAAATATATAAATAAATGTATATATATATATATATATATATATATATATATATATATATATATATATGTATTAAAATACCCCCATTTCATATACAAAATATATATATGTTAGATTGGGATGTTTGTTTGTTTGTTTGTCCTGGTTTGGTTAACAGATAATAAATACATAATTCAGCAGCTTCTAAACATCCTGTTAAATAAAAATTAATGTTTAAAATTACATCTGATAAATACCATAACTTACTAAAAAATCCCTTACATTATAAATTACTAAAACTATTCGTTGATTAAAACCATATATATAAAACAATAAAAGCGATTGTTTTCCATAAATACTGAAAATAACAATCAAATGTGCATAGCCCCGCATTTTAATATCCCTGCAATAGAACAACAACCATTAATACCTGGTTGCTGCCTAGTATTTAGTGTCAGTTGCCATATTGTTTGCGTAACTTCCAAGAAAGTTTTAAATTCCCCATCTCTCTCATTTTCACTTACTTTATCTATAATCGTTATAATTCAAACTGTGCATATATAGGGCGTTGCTGTTTTTTTATTCTTTATGTCTCTAATGTGCTCTCCAATCCAGTCTCTAAGCTTACATATGATTTTACTCACATTAAAAGCTGGGCATCCCATACAGGTCACAGCATAAACAACCATGTTTTTATTACAATTGCAAAGTCCAAGGCATTGAATGGTTTTATTGTAACCAAAAATCGTGACATATGGACCATTGTTTATAAACTTACAATATTTATACATTCCACATTTGTACATCCTTGAGCTATGTACATTAGACATAACTACTTTTTGCCTCTCTAATAGCCCTTTTAAGTTGTTACCCTTGCTAGAAGCCACTTGTGGTTTTGACCCTAATTTTGACTTCAATTCAGGGGATATGTCTAGGTCCCAACAAATGTTTAATGCAGCGACTATTGCTGGTGTATCAATGTTATATTGAACTACCATCGCACCCCTCTTGTGACAATTATGTGTAGCACTGGTTCCAAGGCCTGCACTCAACCTTAAAATGGGGGCAAATTTGGTGTCTCACTTTCTAATAATGTAATTTCTGATTTTCTCCAATAATCTTAATGGATATCCCCTGTCTTTAAACATACCAATGAGTGTGGCCATCTCCATACCAAATCTCTTATCATCGCTTACAAGTCTTTAGAGCCTAACCATCTGGCCCTTCACCACACTCTTCTTCTGGTGAGGAGTATGACAACTTTCATAATGCATTAGGGCATTAGAGTATGTCTTCTCCTTTCTATAAATAGGGAGGATAACTTCCCAGTACCCATCTAGTTACATAAAAGAATATCCAAAAATTCAATCTCTTGTGCGTGTAACATATGTAAATTTCAAAAAAGAAGTGGTGTTATTCAAATAATCTAAAAAAACAGTAATTCTTTCTGGTTTTCTATGCCATAACACTAGAATGTCATCTAAAAATGTACAAATATTAAAATATCAGACATATATGGGGAGGAAAAAACAAAATGTTTCTCCCATTCAGCCATCAATAAATTGGCATATATTGGGGCACATTTAGCCCCCATGACAACTCCTGAGACTTGACAAAAAAATTCTCCTTCAAAGTAAAGGAAATTGTTTTCCAACACTGTTCCATCAGTTCCACTATTAAATTTATTTTAACATTTTGTAACCTGTCAACCCCATCAAGCTACTGTGAAAAGATTCCAACCCCATGTCGTGGGGTATGGCTGAGAAAGTTAAAGATAGAGAACCCATTTTGACATAATAACAAACACATAATTTTCCTCACAATTTAAGTTCCTAAGCACCTCTAAACAATGCCAGGAGTCATGCAATATATATGATTTTTCCTTTAATGCCGTCTTACAATGTAACTCAATAAAAGCTGACAATGACTATGCTTTAGATCTCCTTGCTGCTACTATTGGTCTGAAAGGTGGATCATGTACATTCTTCTGAATTTTAGGAAAATAAAAAACAGAGAGAACTATCAGTGTCTCAACTGTTAAACATTCCAGCTCTGTCTGAGGCAGAATACAGTGATGGAGCTTTTAGTCTTTCCACATTACACTTGTTTTGTGTACCCTGTAATTTTTGGTGAGAAACCTCTGTGGTCTCTCCATCTGTTGTAGGTTTCTGGTGAGGTACATGCAAAAGTTTCCACTCAGAGAAGCAAGTCATTTGGCCTTTGCGCAGAGTTTGCCCTTTCTTCAATGTGGAGTGATCTCGGAGTTGGTATATTTAGTTAGAGGGTGTGTGGGGGGTGTGTGGGGGTGAAGCTCCCCACTTCATTTGTGTTAATTTATTTACTTTTTTTCATTGGGCAACAGCATTGTTTCCCCTGAGTGGAAACTGCCATTTCATGTTTTGTGTCTGTGCAATTATTAGTGATCAACGTTTAGTTATTCACTTAACCAAATGTTCAATCATCTGATATAGATGAATTTGGGGGATGACTGGAGGGGACAGGCAGTGAAGTTTGCTCCAGATCTGTCAGCTAGCAGTGGCTATTACCTCGAGTTGAGTATGGATGGTGCCATCCACAACCAGTTCAGCGCATAGCTGGATATTCCTTTCAGATTTTGGATGTAGTTAAAAAATGCCTTGTGATTATCCTTAGCTAGGTTGGCTATTTTTGCTTTGTAATTAGCTTTGGAGGACTTAACAAGATCTCTAATATATTATTGCAACCACAGAACAAAACCAGTGAAAAACAGCTCTACTTTCCACAAAAATGGATTTTATTGTAAAAACTCTAAGTCTCTAGCGCCTCGGCTGTTGCCTTTAAAGAGTAAAAAACCTTACCCTCTAAAACCCCACAATATATATCCAAGACATTTAACATTTCAATAAATCAATTATACAATTTAATAAAACAGCTCAAAGCTGCCAATAAAACAATCAATATATAAAACCTTGCCAATTACACTCCTTGTTAAGCCCTTTGGGCTGTAAAGTTTCATATTTCATAATAAGAATGGCTTCCTTTTTCCTCAGAACATATTTCAACAAATCATCATTACCATACTGATGTTTTAGTTGTTCTAAAACTGTAACCTTCATATCCTTTATGTCCCCCCCCCATGTGTCAAATGAAAATGTCCTGCTACTGGACTCGACATTTTTTTATTTCTCACATCCCTCATATGTTCTTTTATTCTCTCTGCAAAACTTCTTTTGGTCTCCCTTATATAATTTTTTCCACATGAACACTTAATCAAATAAATTACACCTCTACTCGAGCAAGAATAAACACCCAAGGTATTAAAACTCTTATCTCCTATTTTTTCTGCCTCATTTATTATATACTGGCAGACTGAACATTTTCTGCAAGGAAAAGTCCCCTTCTTAATAACAGTGTCTCCTAACCTTTGTACTGGTCTTCTATACCTTCCTCGTACTAGAAAATCTTTTAGACTGCGTCCCCTTTGATATGAAACACAATGTTCCATATCTAACAAGGAGGGCACCTCTTTTCTAATCTGTTTCCAATACCTTTTCACTATCTCATTCAACTTATTGTAAAAAAACAGTATACTTAGTAAGAAAAAATATATCTAAACCTTCTTTCTCTTTTTTTATTATTTTTTTGAATTCATTGTTCATAATAGTTTTTTTATTATTAGATATTCCTTTGTTATTTTCTTTATATAATTTTACATAACTTTGTTTTACTTCATCTAAATTATAACCTCTCTCTATAAAATTAAACATTATGCATTTGGCTTCTTCTCTTGCCTCTTCAACATCACTACACAACCTCTTTATTCTTAGCATTTCACCATAAGGTATAGATTTTAAAGTATGTTCTGGATGACAAATTGTAGCATGTAACATCCTACTTGCCTGATTAAACTTCCTATATATAACAGTATATATCTTTTTACCTATTTGTCCTTTCAAGGAAATATCCAAAAAATTAATTTCCGTACCAATCTGAATCCCATCAAATTTAATTTTATGATTATTATTATTTAAATATTCTATAAATGCAAGTGCCAAATTGTTTCCGCCTCTACAGATGAATACCAAATCATCGAGAAAGCGAAAATACTTTACCACATACCTGTTGAAAACCTGACTTCTATAAATGTGTTCATTCTCTACTAACCCCATAAATAAATTGGCATAAACTGGGGCGAATGCCACACCCATAGCTGTTCCTACTTTTTGTTTATACAAAGTTCCATCAAACTCAAAAATATTATTTGTTAAACAAAAATGTATGAGTTCCATAATATATTGAGTCCTTGGTGTATCCCTCAAAAAATGTTCTACAGCTCTTAGACCTAAATAATGTTCTATGCTTGTCTATAAACTAACTACGTCTGCTGTGATAAAAAACATGTCCTTAGTCCACTCTATTTCCTGTATTTTTCCTAGTAAATCATACGAGTCCCTAATATAAGATGGCAATTTAACCACTTCTTTAACTAATATTTCATGCAAAAAACTGCCTACATTGTATGTAAAACATCCAGTGGCTGAAACTACTGGACGACCAGGAGGTTGTTGCAAATTTTTGTGTAATTTAGGAACACAAACAAATTTTGCTATTGTACTATCCTTTACATACAATTTGTGTGTTATATCCTTAGCCACAAAATAATGCAACCTCTCTCCTTTTTTTGCTCCAAATCTGTCAGCTAGCAGTGGCTATTACCACGAGTTGAGTATGGATGGTGCCATCCACAACCAGTTCAGCGCATAGCTGGATAGTCCTTTCAGATTTTGGATGTAGTTAAAGAATGCCTTGTGATTATCCTTAGCTAGGTTGGCTATTTTTGCTTTGTAATTTGCTTTGGAGGACTTAACAAGATCTCTAATACGTTTGTTTAAGCTAGAGAGTGATTTCTTCCTCTGCCGATCCAGTTCCCTCTTGTTTTTGAACATTAGATTCTGTCTCTTGCTGTGTAAGCTGTTTATAATAGGGGTCCACCAAGGCAGCTTGTTTTTTCATCAAGACCTCGTTTTAATCCGGTCAGGTACAGCTGATTCTATACAGCTGCTTAAGTGCTTAAGTGGTTATACAGGGCATTGGTGTACACCTCTGCATAGCAGCCTGTGTTATTTGCATTTGAGGGGGCTTTGAAACTTCTTATGCTGTCACTTAGGAGGTAATTTGTCTTTGTCTTTGAAAAAATTCTTAAGCATTTTTGAGCTTGATGTGATATCTGGTCATAGAATTACATCAAATGAGACTGATGTAAATAATGAATTCACCTACCCAGACTTACTTTATTCTCAAGATGTGTTGCATCAGGGAATGAAACATTTCTGCCACAATTCTTTTCTTTAAAGCAACAATATGTTCATACATGTGATTAAAGTTTCAGTAGAGCAGTGCAGGAATCGTATGCATGTCTTTGTCTTCACATGCAGTGGGAAAAGATGGAGCACTGGAGGAAACATGCACAAAGATGTTTAGAGAAAAAGAGAATACAAGAAGTGTAATCAGGTAAGAATAGCTTGGGCCTTGTCTGTCATTTCTAAGGTAGTGCACTTGGCTTTGATGTCTGGGAAAATAGGAGATGGTAGGTTGTATTGCCTCACCTGGTACTAGATTCAGGCTCCAGTACTGACACTGTGCAGTATAATAAGAGTAATGCCCTGCTGAGGTGCTAGCATTGTAAGAGATATTCAACAGAAGTTTCAGTGACCTCATTTGGTGGTTACTCACGTGGATAAAAATGTCCCTATGGTGCTTACTGAAAACAAGAATAGTGGTACCTGTCACCTAAGTAAAACTAACTGGAAATAATTCCATTGAATCACTCTCACTGTCATCACCTGCAATCTAACAAAAAAAAAAGCAGAAGTTAAGTTAAAGGTCTCCATAGGGCACCAACTGGCATTGCTGCCTAAAATTTCTAAGAGTAAGCACTGTACTTCTTTGCAATAGTCATGGGCATCATAATGGCCTTGATCACTGATGTACAGCTTCAGGATACATGGTTCAATCCTGCTCTCTAATCACTGTGCGGCATTTGCACATTTTACTTTGGACTGTATGGGTTTTCCCAGGGTACTCAAATTTGCTCACATCTCCTAAAAATATTGGCTTCTCTAAATTATCTATATAAATTGCACTTCCTCTTGTCCTTGTTGGCCAGATCATAGCTAAAATGGACCATGTTTACAAGTTAACTTACCCAGTTGTTTAATGAATAAATTACATAAAAGACATAATTATACTGTGTAGTTGATACTGCATATTATAGGCACAACTAAACCACTAATATAACCGTATTATACATAACTGTCATATAAAAAAGTCCCTTGCATCAGGCTCAGGTAAACATAAAGGGTACTGAGTATTCAAAAAACAACTCCACTGTCTTTTAGCTCCTTAACAGCAAAACAAAATGTTCCCTGCTTTCTTCTTGAGTAGAAAAAAATGCAAGGCTGCACTGAAGCTCATTTATACTCTGCAATGCCTTTCACAAATCATTGCCCATGTGATAGCAGCCACAAGAAATCATGAACATACTTAGCCATGTACCTGTTATAGAACCTTTGCCGAAATGTTGAAAGGCATTCTGAATCCAAACTTTCCCAAGGCATCCTTCTTTACCTCCTCACTTATGCAGGTTGATACAACTATGCTTGCCCATGTCATAACATAAAAAAAGTCAAAGCCTAGTACTGTAAAAAAAAAACAATCATATTTAGCCAGAGTGGATTATATTTGCCAGTATAAACTTTCCTGCAAACATTCCCATTCCATTGTTACCACTAGGAAGGGCATAAAAACTGCAAGACTCTATAAATCAAGGCAGTGTTGAACAGCTCATCTGGAGAAAACACAGTCCTAATGTACAATATTATGTACAAAATAAAAAAATAAAAAACATTGGGTGTCCCACTTCCCCTACCCACTCCCACAATATATACAGTCAAACTATATCTATGGCAACATGGTTCAGACTATTACTCCAGAACAAGTACAGTAAAGTGTCCAAATCAACTGATAATCACAAAAAAAAGACACTAAACAAACTCAGGCAGCAAACTGATACCACAGGAAAACGTCTCTTTCAAGTGCAGTGCTAGAATTAAGCTGAAGCTGAAGCACTAATGGAAAAGTTTTTAACGCTTTATTTTACACCCGTTTTCGTCCACACTTCTTCAGAATGACAAATGAGAATACAAAAAGACCCAGGATACCCTGCTTTTTATACAAGTACTAATTAAAATATCTTAATAGATTAATTAATCTCTTATTCAGTTAAAACAGCTTGAAAATGCACTTTAAAATAAATCCAAAAATTCAGTGTCAAAATTATGTAGCAAACAATGCTTGTATTCTTCTTAAAATTTTTCTTTTTGTATTCTCATTTGTCATTCTGAAGAAGTGTGGACGAAAACGGGTGTAAAATAAAGCGTTAAAAACTTTTCCATTAGTGCTTCAGCTTCAGCTTAATTCTAGCACTGCACTTGAAAGAGACGTTTTCCTGGGGTATCAGTTTGCTGCCTGAGTTCGTTTAGTGTCTTTTTTTTGTGATTATTACTCCAGAACATTTGAAAGGCCTACCAGGATACTAGGGCTTCTCATTCTGGAGATTACAAAACATCATACCTACTTGGTAGAGTAAAGGGAGAATATATATATATATATATATATATATATATATATATATATATATATATATATATCTTTATGGATGTGCCACATTTAATCTAAAACAACCAAGGTCAACTGAAAAAATATTGACTGCAAAAGGTTGAAAATACTGTACTTGACACATTACTACACATGCTCTGGAAAGCAGACTTGGTGCATGCAAAATCTACATAAAAAAACAAACAAAAACATAATTTTTTTGCAGGGAGCAAACTTCCCGGCATCCCTCCACACCCCCTGCTAATTATATAAACTAACTAAGAGGTCACATAAACATGGGGTAACAGTAAATTTCCCAACCTGGAGAACTGTGCAGTCTCACACAGCTGTCGATCATCTGCTTAGTCAACTATATGTGATTGATTATGCAGCTGTCAACCTAATACACTTGATTGATCATTTTACTGGCATATATATATATATATATATATATATATATATATATATATATATATATATATATATCTATATATATATATATATATATATATATATATATATATATATATACATATAGATATATATATATATATATATATATATATA
>NC_056725.1:1220771071-1220858571 GCF_019279795.1 Protopterus annectens
CACTGAGGAGTTTTGCTTGGCATGAACAGGTAGTTTGTTCCAGAGTATGGGAAGTCTCTGGACAGGAATCTATCCCTCCAGCATGTTTTGTTTATTGTGGTGACAAGGTTTAGGTCCCTGGAGTGTATGGTTCAGAGAGATTGGGATTTCTTTAAGTGTAGCATGTCCAACAGCTCTGGGTTTGACATAGCTTTGTATGTTAGCCAGAGATCGCCTCTGAGCAGGCGATATGCGACAGAGTAGAGCTGGAGTTTTTTGCGATGGGCTATGTATGGCATCTGTCTGAGGATGGTAATCCTCTTAGTGAGGTATTTCTGTGGCCTTTCCAATTGTTGTAGGTATCTTGTGAGATACATGCCAAATGGAGCATGACACTCTATAATGGATCTGATGAGGGATGAGTAGAGAGCAACAATGACCTCCTTTTTTCTAGAGGAGAACCCTTTTATGATGAGGTGTGCCACGTAGAAGGATTTCCTGACTACTGTGGCAATGTGGTTATCAATGGAGAGTCTACTGTCCTGCTGTGTCCCGAGGTCTCTTATCACACTTTCGGTGTTTAGTGAGCTACCGCCTATGTGGTAGTTCATGGGTACTGAGTTTTTCCCAAAGGGGATGACAATGCACTTCTTGGCATTGCACTTGAGGCCATGACTTTGACATGACTTTTATGATGAGGAAGGCCCATCTGCACAAGTTAGATGAATCCATCAGGATTCTTGGCACTTTTCTGGGAGCCTTTCACCACACTACCTTCAACTCACTAAATGTATTTGGTTTTCTCATGTCATGTCACAGAATCAAAGGGACAGTACTGTATGTTTGCCATGTAGGCATTAACCAGGATGGTATAGTAGGGCAAGGAATCGGTACTTCTTCAGAAGATTTGCTCTGTATATCGCCAGTAACAATGCAAGGGCAGACACAATAATCTCATTGTAGTTATGGCTCAAGTTACATAATCCTTCTGTAAAACTGAACCCCTCATTTTAGTACTAGTCTTAGATTAACAGCCATTTCAAAACTAATGTCGGACATTGCCTAATCAGCACTTGTACTGAAACCCAAATATCAGCAGCAGAAATGTCCCGTCTTCCCAAGCAGCAGAGACTTGCCCACTCAGTAGCAATCAGAAGAAAGTCAGTCTGGTTCTAAAAGCAAATATGGATGACATTATACCTCTGAGTCTCTTTGTACATATCACTGTAACACAGGTAACACACAAGCTAGGTCTTCATGCTGGTATTCCAGTTGTTCTGTGACCTCATCCTGGTCATGTTCCTCAGCTGTCTGCTGCATTCTTGCTGTCTAGGGCCCAAAAACAATAACAGGTGGCAGTACAGAATTCACTGCTGCATCACTATCCCCCAACACTTTACCACAGTGATTCTAGGACAGCTGATTCAGGCTCCATGAAAGCATTTTAATCTGCAGATCATTACCGCTCTTAGCACTCAGTGCCAATGCCATTTTGTACCACCATGGGGATTTGTGAAGAACCCTAGTGCTTGTGTTAAGGCCCGTTGTAAAAAGGCACCATTTCTGTGATGCAGAGATTTCTGATTCAGGGATACATTAACTGCAATGAAGAAATACCTCACTACTGGTTAATTTGCATGTCTCTGCATCACTGTTAACTGTCATGAGTGCAGATCAGAGCTTTCCTGAAGAAGTTATGGTGGCAGCCACAGGTACTTTCCCTCAGTCTCCCTCACATAAAAAACCCACAGTAAAATATATACATGTGCAAACAGTGCACCCCATACCTGTTCCTGTTGTCAGAATTTACATTATGTCTCCTTTTCCCTTGTCCTGGTAATTCATGGGTGGTTAGAGTCAGTCCTCAATGCCATACATTTGAGTTTCAAATTTGATATTCTTCAGTAAATGCATGTTAGTACAAAAGCTGTTATCCTTGTGACTTTCTTAGCTTGTAGAAGGAATCTCTCCATGATTTTGTCCTATCTTTAATTTTAGCTTTTGTCCTGATGTGTTGTGCTGTGAGGTTGAGAGGTATGCCTAATCTTCTCATTCTGTCTCCCTCATAAATCAACAACTGTTGGAGGCATTGCACAATGCCCGAGATCCTCAATATATGTTAAAAAACCCTGATGCACTAACTTAACAGCTAGACATTCCTCTGTCAAGCATACAGTGTTCAATTTCTCTTTGTACTTGATTTTTTCCACTTATTTATTTTTAACATGATATTCCAGGTGTTAAGTGATGGCAAGAGTACTAATATCCTTGAATGGTGGATACAGGATTGGAATCCTTTTTAAGGCGTGATACACCATAGAGAGTATCTGTAAGTGTGCACTGTTCTGAGTTATGCTTGTGTTGTCTCTTCACTCGGAATAGTGTATGCTTAATGTAGATGTTAATGAATCCCAGGGTATGTCCACACACCACAGACACAGTAACTGAAATGACACCATCTGCAGAAGGCAGCAAGGTGTAAAAACAGGAAATATGTTCAGAAAATACTCCTCTCCCCGATAGCAGTAGGTATACTACACGCAGGTGCAGAAATGGGGTGACAGCTTGTCCAAGAGTAGGGGCTACGATGAGCATGCAGTGATAGTACAGTATTAGAGAGAAAAAACAATGCATATAATGTTAATGGCAGGCTATGCTGAGCAGTGCATAGATAGATCACACTGTGCTTCAGACATCATCATCGCATAATCTACATAATATGGAGCATGTGCTGGTTCAGAGTCACATGCATAGGTGCTGAGGGTCAAAGTGTCACATGGCTGCCAACACAAACTGTGTGAAAAGAATCATAGCACATGAGGAAGAAATGGGGGCACTCTGTGTCAAGGAGCACATTCACCTTTGACAGGCAGGGGGTTTCACTATGTGACCATGACCAGGTGTCACTCCAGTTGCTTTGGGTGTCATGACTAAGGGTCTCACATAGCAAGAATGGCCTGCTACTGTGGGACCTTCACCAGTACGGAATACACTGGAGAGGTGCCCTACCAATAGAGGTTGGGTGTCAATGCGGCACATGACAAGGGGTAACAGAGCATCTTACACTTCTAATTGTAGTGCTGAGTGTAAACTCTGTTATGGGCACCTAAGGTATATATCCTATCCTAATACAGGCAGCAATGCCACTACATGCAGTGATGATGACACTTGAAATCCTCCTCATGGAGGTGGCAACAGAAGCAGCAGGCACCATCATGGACCTCATAAGATGAATCATTACATGGTATCTGAACTGCATGTCCTCATAGAGCTGCTGATACTGTTGTGTGTCACTCTTCAGAATGTGATGGCACACAAAAATAAGTTTCATGCTGGATTGTTTAGGAGGAGACTGTGCCACAATGATGCTCCTGCACATCTACAGTACAGCGCTGCCTACATGTCAAAGGCCACCTGTGACACAAAACAGCATAGACCATGGCAAACCGTTCACACAGCATTATTCTCCCAAAGTTTCTACATAATATGTAGCAGTTATTTCCACAATTTCTCCCCATCTGTTTTATTGCTAACTCCCTCTACCCTCCTGGACTAGCCAACCCACATTTAAGTCTTGCCTACACTATTTCCCTTACAACATAGCTCCCGCCAGATCCTTATTTAAGTGTATGAGCTGCAGTTACTGATAATTTTTTTACAGTCCTCACTTCTTCTTGGCTTTACCCACTCCTGCAGGCTCACTCTGCTCCCCTACCCTGCCCCCAATTCCCACACACCCCAGCACCTCTACACCTATACTACCTGATCACACACCCCTCTTAACAACCAATCAACAAACCAAGAAACAATTAACACAAACCACCACACCCACACTAATTACTCTCCTTCTACTTCAAACCCCATTACCTCCACCCTACCCCACCATGGCCCCAATACTACCTCCATTCAACTTATTGTTGACCTACTCCATAATACCACCATTGCCTTTCCCTTACATACTAACTGCTTATGAACAACAAGTGATTCATGGTTTTCACTCCCCAATAAACCATACTATCACACTGCCTGTACCTAATCAGCTAGAACATCTACTTACTCCTCCCTTAGCTACCCCATCAAACAAACACCTCACCAATGCTATTAGAAATCACTACATAAATCCAAAAACTAAAAAAACACCAAAGCCTTCCTTATACGTTTCTGAAATTAATCATTAAATCTCAATGTAATCTCACCATGGATGGAGGCATCCACCCAAACCCAGGTCCATCCTCTACCAATAACTATAGCATCACTACTACCTTATCCCCTATAAACCATACCATAAATAGACCTCCTAACACACTCCTGGTCAGCCATCTAAATATCAGAAGCCAAAATGATAAAGTTCAACACCTCCATGCCCTACTAGTTCACCTTTCTCCTGATGTTCTTTGTCTCACTGAAACCTGGCTTAAATCAAGCACCTTAGATAATAAGGTCACACCACAATGTTACAATATTTAGACACAACCATACTTCTAAAAAGAAAGGGGGGCAGCTGCATGCACCTTAGATAATGAGGTCATTCCACTAGGTTACAATATATTTAGACATGACTGTACTGCTAAAAAGGGAGGGGGGTAACTGTAAGCACCTTAGATAATGAGGTCATACCACCAGGTTACAATATATTTAGACATGACCGTACTGCTAAAAAGGGAGGGGGGTGGCTGTTCTTTACAAATCCATGCTAGAAATGACCATTGACATCCATCAACCTATCCAAAATATTAATGCTGAAATCATTACTACTAAACTACACATCATCAAAAGCAAAAGTATATATATTATCTGTGTCTACATCCCCCCAGGCAAAAACATACCAGTACTTGAGGACATACTAAACTAGCTATCAAATAATTATCCCCAAGAAACCATTGTACTCAGAGATTTTAATATACACTGGTAGTCCTGCTCCTCTGAACCCCTCACTTGCCACATTAACCTTTATGGTTTCTCAGAAATCATATCCTCCCCCAACAGGATCACTAAACCTAACAATAAAGAAACTATATTAGACTGGATACTCATTAATAATCACCCACTCATGTATTAAGCCGGAACCTTGCCCGATGACATAAGTGATCACCATCTCACCTATATTATCAGACAAAATCAATTACAGTTACAATTGCCTCATGTACACAGACAATCCTCTCCTTCTCCCACAAAACACAAATACATGCGAGAGATGCAACTATACGGCCAAACTGGAGGCTGAGCTCTCTCAACATAGGACTGGCAAGACCAGACAGGAGGAGAAGGCAACCACACACAATACATACCCAGTCACACATGGTACCATCACAACTTCAAATCATACACATACTCACACAAAGACATACTCGGAGGCTCTGGTCAAAAATTTACCAAAACAGCAGAGGCCACCAAAGCAGACACCCAAACAACTACCACCTCACGACCCAACACATGCAACACATAGACCACACAGTCAGAGTGTCAAACAGTCACAGCCCTTAAGGCCAAACAAAATGCCAGACACACTTGTCATTGGTGATTCCATAGTCAGACACACTGACGTCCGCTCACCAGACTGAGTAAGGAGAAGGTCACAGTAAGCTGCCTGTCGGGCGCTAGAATCCGCCACATAACGCAAGCACTCAGGTCTCTCAACAGCAGGTACAAGTACGACTCAGTCATTGTCCACGCTGGTGTCAACGACCTGAGACGCACCTCCTTGGACTACATGAAAAGGGACGCCGAGGAGCTCTCTGATTATGTAGCCCAGGCAGGTATGACCCTGACCTTGAGCAGTATCCTACCTTCACCTAGAATGATGCCACAATACAGTGATAAGATGATCAGCTTTAATAATTGGCTTAAATTCTGGTGTCATTCAAAGGGGATCCAATGTCTGTCTGCCTGGGATGACATGCTGGACAAGCCACGCTGCTTCAAGGGACGGCTTGCACCTGTCACCCTGGGCTTCCGGATATTGGCAAAGGCTCTTGCCACCCCATAGTGCCTTTTTAGGCAAGGCTCAAATTCTAAACCTACCACCCTAGAACACCAAAAGGAAAAAAAACTAAGGGTAATGCTGCTCAATGCCAGAAGTCTCAATCTCAAGATGCACGCACTCGAGGCCCTTCTCAATATGGAGAACATCGATGTCTGTGCTGTGACAGAAACCTGGTTCAAGGCTCCTGAGAGCACCCCAGCACTAACAGGTTTCACCTCATATCATACGTTCCGCCCCAAAATCCGGACAACACCAAGAAAGGAGGGGTGTCCATATTCATAAAGGACACCCACACCTCAAGGTTGGTGGCAACGCACGATGCATCTGAGACCATCCAGGTGCAATTAACCATAGGCAAGACTGCTCTGCAATTTGTAGCATGTTACAGGCCACCCTCTCAAACTCAGGAACCTCACATGGCCTTCCTGAAAACATTGGAGGGGATAAATGTATCTCCAAACACCATCATACTAGGTGACTTCAACTACCCTAATATAGACTGGGAACACTACTCAAGCCCGAACACTCTAACCCAAAGATTCCTGGAGTTCATAAACTCAAATGCCATGGAACAACTAGTCACCATCCCCACAAGAGGTGAAAGCATACTTGATCTCATCATCACGAACATGGGATCAAAATGTTCAACACCGGAAGTATACCCCTCACTGGTGAGATCAGATCATAAACTAATCTCGCTGGAGGTCCTCATCCCGCACCCACCTGAAACAAAAAAAGACCACAGTGAAAAACTTCTCAAAAGCCGATTTCACAGTTCTAAAAACTAGTGTGGTCTCCTTTAAGGCCCCTGAGCCAGTGGTAAACATTACGCAAACTGCTGAATCACTTACAAATGCCTTCTACCAGCACCTACAGGACTGCATGGATCAGGCAATCCCAAACAAAACTAAGACTCTCTGTACCAAAGGCAAGCGTCCAGTCTGGTGGACCCCAGCCATAAACAAGCTCTACAACAAAAGGAGGAAGCTACTACAAGATAGAGCAAAATCCTTGAAAGGTAAGACACCTTTGATCATTATAAGTAAAAACTAAGAGCTCTCATAAAATCATCCAAGGCAAATTTTGAGAGAAAAATCGCCAAGGACTCTAAAGACAATCATAAGGCCTTCTTTAGCTATGTTAGAAACCTAGGAGGAAACTCCCAGATATGCTCAGAATTAGTTCAAAATGATGTGAAAATTACTGAACCTACACACATTGCTAACATACTGGCTGACAGGTTCAGTGCAAACTTCTCCCCCCTCCCCAAAGGAGAGATATCTATTCCAGAGGATTGTAGCCCCCAAACATCTCCAACGCCCAGGTGAGAACTGCCCTCACTAAGGCAAAAACACAGCATCCATGGGACCGGATGGTGTCCCCGGCTGTGTGCTTCATGAACTCAACGAGGAATTAAACCCACAGTTAGGACAGCTGTTTAATCTTAGCCTCACCTCAGGATACGCACCCAAGGAGTGGCGCATGGCGACTGTGGTCCCACTTCATAAGGGCGGTGCCTCCACAGACCCTGGAAATTACCGCCCATTAGCTTGACAAGCCTTATCTGCAAAGCCATGGAGAGGATCATAATGGAACTCATAAATAAAGACATAGGGAACTTGCAGACTTTGGATCCAACCCAGTTTGGCTTTGTCAAAGGCAGATCCTGCCTCTTAAACTTGGTTGACTTTTTCGAGACAGTCACCAAGGCCATTGATGAGGAAAGGCAGTCCATACAGCCTACCTCGACCTGGCAAAGGCCTTCGACACAATACCCCACTCAGGTATCATCGAAAAACTCATCAGCTTGAATGTAAACCCATACATCACAAGATGGGTTGCAAACTGGCTAAGCAACAGAACCCACAGGGTCAGAGTTGCTGGAGCCATGTCAGACTCAAAGCCTGTCACAAGTGGTGTCCCACAGGGCTCAGTCCTGGGTCCACTCTTGTTCGGCATCTACTTTTCTGAAGTACAAGCAAACACAGGAGGATTATGGCTGACAAAGTTTGCAGATGACTGCAAACTGGCGCCATAGTCGAAAACACATCTGACACAGATATCCTCCAGAAGGGCCTCACAGAAACGGATAACTGGTGCCAGAGCCATGGCCTGAAGTTAAACGCCAAAAATGCATAGTCATACCCTTCGGGAAAAACAAGGTTACCCCTAGCTACCATATAGGTGACAATCCACTGAGCACAGAAAAGTCATCAGGGATCTGGGGACCCAAGTTGACAATAGTCTTCGCTTGACACTCATGTTGCTAAAGTAGTTAGGAAAACCTTCTATATCGCCCACCTGATCATGAAGGGATTCACATCTAGATCAAGGGAGGTCATCGTCCCCTGTACTCATCACTCATTAGACCTATGATTGAGTACAATGCCCCGTTCGAATGTATCTGACCAGACACCTGATGCAGCTTGAAAGGCCCCAAAAGTTCCTCACCAAAAGGATAAAGGGTCTCAAAAATATGTCTTATGCTGCCCGACTGAAAGAACTCCAGCTTTATTCAGTCTCATACCGCTTGCTCAGAGGTGACCTGTGCCTGACATATAAGGCCATGTCAAACCCAGATTTGATGAATATGCTTCACCTCAAAAAATCTAGATCCCTCAGAACCACAAGAGCGGGAGACTTAAACCTTGACACGGTTATAAATAGAACGTGCTGGAGGGACAGATTCATCACCCAGAGACTCCCTATGCTGTGGAACAAAATCCCGGTACATGTGAGGCAGAGCACCTCGCTGGCCTTGTTCAAGAGGAATCTTGACCAATGGATGGGAGATCGCAGATATACCCCAGGGATTACTTCAGTGTCACTGCTTGACAGAGGCACAGAAAAATGATAGGCATAGTTTTTATTCAAACTAAAGGGGTGGCGAAAGCCACATAACTATGGGCTAGGCTTATAAATGCCCTTGGGCAGATAGCCTAGTATGAACCTATGAACCTATGAACCTAAAAGGCTGAAATCCACAAACAACCCACCTGCAAAACAATCAGGAACAAGAAAAATTTTAACCTTAAAAATTTCCAAACAGACCTTAAACTTTGCAACTGGTCAGTACTTAAGCATCTTCCACTAGAAGAAGCTGTTAAATACTTTAATACTAAATTCTTATCCATCCTAGACAGCCACGCTCCAGCTCGTACCATTAGAACTAAAACCAAAAGCACCCCATGGCTTATAGCTGCAACTAGGCAAAAAACTCTTACTAAGAAATAAAGCTGGGCCACTTGGTGTGCCTTAAAAACCTCATAGATCAACTCCTTTATAGACAACTAAGGAATGACACAAAAAAATCTGTCACTACCGACAAAAAGAACTACTATCAGAACCTAAAACAAAAACACCAAAACAAACCAAATAAATTCTGGGCAACTCTAAACACACTGCTCTGTCCAGGATTTTCCACCACCCCTGTCCCCTCAACTTACAACTCACATTCTCCAGCAGAGTTAGCCAACTCCTTCAATAGCTTCTTTACAGAAACTATCCAAAACCTAGTGAATAACTTACCCCCCAGTGCACCAAATCCATGAGCCTCTACACCCATTACCCAAACTCCCTTCTAATTTCAACCAGTCTCAACTTCATTTATCCTTACTCTAATTAGAAAACTAAAACCAGCTACCCTTGCCGCTGATCTCCTCCCTGCAACCTACCTACAAAAAGCAGTGGTCCCACTCCACAAAGGTGGTGCCACAACGGACCCCGGAAACTATCGCCCTATAAGCCTGACTAGCCTGGTCTGCAAAGCTGTGGAGCGTATCATCATGGAACTCATAAACAAAGACATTGGGAACCTCCAAACACTGGATTCTACCCAATTTGGCTTTGTTAAGGGCAGATCGTGCCTCTTGAACCTGGTCGACTTCTTTGAAACAGTCACCAAGGCCATAGATGAAGGGAAGGTAGTCCACACAGCCTACCTGGACCTCGCAAAAGCCTTTGACACAATACCCCACTCGGGCATCATAAATAAGCTCACCAGCTTAAATATCAACCCCTATGTCACAAGATAGGTTGCAAACTGGCTCAGGGATAGAACCCACATGGGCAGAATTACAGGTGCCATGTTAGACTCTAAACCAGTTACAAGTGGCATCCCACAAGGCTCAGTCCTGGGACCTCTCTTGTTTGGTATATATTTCTCTGAGGTACAGGCTAACACGGGAGGACTATGGCTGACCAAGTTCGCAGATGACTGCAAACTGGGTGCTATAATCGACTCACCAACTGACACAAGCATCCTCCAAAAGGGTCTCACAGAGATGGATAACTGGTGCCAGAGCCATGGCCTAAAGTTAAATGCCAAAAAGTGCATAGTCATCCCCTTTGGGAAAAACAAAGTGCACACAAATTACCACATAGGTGGTAATCCATTAAGTACGGAAGAAGTAATTAGGGATTTGGGGACCCAAGTAGATAGCAATCTCTTCTTTGACAATCATGTTGCCAAAGTGGTTAGAAAGACCTTCTATATAGCCCACCTTATCACGAAAGGGTTCACATCTAGATCAAGAGAGGTCATTGTGCCCCTCTACTCATCACTCATCAGGCCCATAATTGAATACAATGCCCCATTTGGGATATACCTTACCCGACACCTGCAACAACTGGAAAGACCCCAAAAGTACCTCACCAAGAGGATCAAGGGACTCAAACAGATGCCCTACGCAGTTAGGCTAAAGAAACTCCAGCTCTACTCAGTTAGAGATACATGCTCCAGAGACTTAAACCTCAGCACAGAAATAAATAGGACATGCTGGAGGGACAGATTCATATCCCAAAGGCTCCCCTCACTCTGGAACAAAATCCCGATCCATGTTAGGCAGAGCCCCTCAATATCCCTCTTCAAGAGAAATCTTGACGAGTGGATGGGAGATCATAGGTTTACCCCTGTCATCTCTTCTGTGTCCCTACTAGACAGAGACACAGTAAACTAACCTTAAAAGGGCTATCTTCTGTGACCTACTATACAGAGGCACAGTAAACTAATCTAAAAGGGTGGCAAAAGCAAAACACACTCTGGCTAGGCTTATAAATGCCCTAGGGCAGATAGCCTAGTATCAACCTATGAACCTATGAACCTATGAGCCGATGCTGTAGCCTACCCTATATCCATTATGATCAACCAATCCATATCTGACGCTACCATTCCTACTACCTGGAAGGTATCTCATATCATTCCACTCCACAAGGGAGGCAGTTCCACTGACATCTCAAACTGCAGACCCATAGCAATACTTTCTCCTATAGCCAAAATCCTGGACAAATGTTATCCAAAAACAACTTCTAGCCTGTCTTCTTGAGAACAATCACCTGTCAAAGTTTGAACATGGCTTCAGACCAAACCACAGTACCACCACTGCCCTACTCTCCTTCACCAATGCCATAAATAATAAGCATAATAGCAATAAACTCCCCTTAGCCATCTTCCTAGATCTTTCCAAAGCTTTCAACATGGTAAACCATCAACTTCTCCTGCATACCCTAGAAACAATCTCCCTAGACACCCATGCTATACAATGGTTTAAGTCATATCTGGGAGGTAGACAACAGGCAGTCCTGTGGAAAGGTAACTTATCTACCCTTTTACCTATAACACTTGGAGTCCCCCAAGGATCCATCTTAGGGCCCCTCCTATTTTCCATATTCATTAATGACTTGCATAAAGTAATACCAGACACTACCTGTATTCAATACGAGGATGACTCAACCCTAATCTGTTCTGCCGCAACCCCAGAAGAACTACTGACACTATCTCAAACACATTTAATATGGTTGAAAATTGGCTCCTCTATTACCGTCTCATACTAAACCCCCAAAAAAACAAACTGCTGCTGCTCTCCCCATCTCGTAAGGCATCCTCTCTAACCTTCTCCATTACATATAACAATGGCAATATTATCTTAGCAGACCCCTCAACCAGACTACTAGGAGTTATAGTTGACAACAACCTAAAGTTTGATTTGCATATCGACCACACCATCAAAACAGTAAATAAAAAACTTGGCTCTCTACATAGAATCAAACCCTTCTTAACTCCTCTAGCCAGAACTGTTCTTGCTTGCACTCATCTCCTATCCACACTTCTCTATGCCTCCCCCTTATTCAACAACCTGAATAAAACCTCTCTGAACAAGCTCACAGCCTGCTATAATCACATTGCCAGATTTGCCACCGCCTCTGCCTATAGGACCCATCATTGCCACAGCCTCAGACTACTAAGCTGGCTTGAACTACCTAACCTTCTACTAACTAACCAACTAATAATCGCCCACAATATCCTCTACCAGCCAGACTGGACACCCGATCTTAAAACTCTTATCACTCTCTACCATAACCTTAAAACTCTCTGATCCTCTAACAAAATGTTAGCTTTCACCTTCAAAGCAAACAACTCAGCTGGGGAAGCCCTGTTTATGAACTCAGTTGGTAAAGTCTGGAACTCTGTTCCTACAGAACTAGCCTTACAACCCTCTCCAACCCAATTTATAAAGAACCTTACTCAATACTTAACTTTGTGATGGCTCTGTCCTTGCTCTACCCATGACTAATTCCCCACACTCTACTACTGTGCACCCAACTAGGGTCTCTTAACAGAGTCTCTGAATCCTTCCTATATTACTATGTACTAACATGCGCTTAAGTGAAATCTAGATTGTATTTTATGTAACCTACAAAGAAACACACAAATATATATGAACCTCTTGAATGTTGGGCTGGGAACTTGGAAAATGATCTACAAATATATTGTATAACCTCTGTCTTGATTTATTCTTATAGTGGAATGGTTTCATTATGTAAATATGTAAACATTTCTCTGGATTGTATTTCTCTATTGTATTTTACAGTGTATTATGTTGTCTGTCTTATGTCTACTGTATGGAGCTTTTCTCCCTGGGCCTCCACTGAAAATGGACAAATATCCAGTCGGACCTTCCTGGTTAATAAATGTAAAATAAAATAAATAAATTAATAAAATCACCCACAACTGCTTGGATGAGTTGTGGTGAATGTACCCATGTCTAACACACTGCACTTCTCTGCTTCATTGTTGGAAACAGTGAGTGCTAAGGTTGTACAAGCATGAGTTCATCCATAGGTGTGGCTGTATGACTGCTCTGCATGGGAGGCATGTCTACCCAGAATATATTCAGACAGTGTCACTGTGTTTCCAGTATAAGCCCCAGCACAGGCACCAAAAATCAGTCATTTGTCCTGCTCCAGCTTCTATATGTATCACCATCACACTGCTTTGCCCTGTGAATGCTCAACATAAAAATATCAAAGTGAACCTGATTACATGTGGTACAATACAGAAATACCTCCCCATCCATCATGCTGTTGCTGCACGCCTGATGGAGCAATATAGACAGTCTACATTCAGTACCGCTATAAAAACATCTGCTGTATTTCATCCTATATTGTTTATTGTCCACTGAGACATGCAGGAGCTAGGTTATTCCAGCATGAAAATCCATGCCTCTAGGGATTGTCACTTTATGTGTTTCCCCAGCAGGGGCAACAGAAACTCTTCATGTCTGTCAGTGAGGTTCTCCATGGTAGGCTACCACCCATGGCTGACCTGCTGGATGCTCCTGTAGCTGACCTGCTGAATGCTCTCTGTCATGTCTTCACATTGACATGACCGATCATATCTGTGACACATGTGTGGTGACAGAACCATGACACAGCTGTAGTGTACAGTTGTGTCCACCCACATCAGTGATGATGTGGAGTAGTGTTGCCACCTTTACTACCATACAGGTTACTCAGCACCCATTCTCTTCCCAACCGTCATCACCCATGGGTCCTGATACCTGCAGCAGGACTTCATCATCAGTAGGGTTGAAGTTATCCAGTCTCTTCAAAGGTTCATAGGTATTTATTAGGCTAATGACCACAAGGGCCTTTTAAGGCCTAGCCATGCATCCTAAATCATAGACAAGTGTCTGGTACCCATAATAAGTGTAAGCTGCAGCTTGGGAGATTAAATATTTACAAGCAGGGGCCTGAGAGATGAACCATTTGCAGGCTTACTATGTCCATTAGAGACATAGGTGCCAAACCAGGGATGAATTTCCTGTTCCCCATCCAATTGTCCGAGTTACACTTGAATTGGGTTAGGGAGGTATTCTGTTTTACTCTGTTCCAGAGAAGGGGTAGTTTCTGGGATACATACCTGTCTCTTCAGCAGTTCCTATTTATATCATAGGCAAGGTTCAAGTCTTTAAAATGGATAATTCTGGTGCTGCTTGTTTTGTGGATATGCAGGAGGTCCATTAAAGTGGGGTCTGACAATGCCTTGTATGCCAGGCATAGATTTCCCCTCAACAGCCTGTATGAGACATAATACAGGGATTGGGCCTTGAGGTAGCCTGCATAGGATATGTTACTTAAGCCCTGTATTATTTTAGTGAGGAACCTCTGTGGATGCTCCAGTTGTTGGATACACCTGGTTAGGTACATACCAAAGGGGGCATTGTACTCAATGATAGGTCTGATGAATGCCGAATACAGTGGAACAATCACTTCCTATGACCTAGATGCCATACCTTTGTTTATAAGTTGCAACACATAGAACAATTTCCTCACTGCTGCAGACATGTGATGGTCAAAGGCTAGACCACTGTCTGTGAGTGTCCCCAAGTCCCTGACTACTGGGTCAACTCTTAGGGTTGTGTTATCAATATGATAGTTACCAGGGGTGGATGACTTCTCAAAAGATACTGTTATGCATTTTTTGGCATGTAGTTTTAGTCTATGTCTTTGGCACAAGTTATTTTTCTGTGCCTGCCCTTCCTGGAGAACATTTGTGTCAGTGGGGGATTCAATGACAGCTCCTAATTTGCAATCATCTGCAAATTTAGTCAGCCAGTGGTGATTGACATTGGCCTTGACTTCAGAGAAGTAAATGTCAAAAAGGAACAGTCCCAGGACTGATCTATGGGGACTCCATTTGTGACTGGCCTCTTTGTAGAGGTGGACTCCACATTTCTAACTTCCTGGATCTTGTCTGTGAGGCAGCTTGCTATCCACTGGGTGATATAAAGGTTTGTACCTAACCTCTTGAGTTTGTCAGCAATGCCCAAGTGGAGTATTGTGTCATATGTCTTGGCCAGGTCAGGGTAGGCAGTGTGAACCATTTTGCCCTCATACTTTGCTTTGGTGACCTTCTCAAAGAAGTCCACCAGGTTGAGTAGGCATGACCTGCCCTTGACAAAACCAAACTGCGTTGAGTCCAGTGTCTGGAGATTTAATATGTCATTATTAATCATTTCCACAATAATTCTTTCAATGGCTTTGTGAGACTTATGGGTCTATAGATTGCCCACCTTTGTGCAGAGGGATGACTGTTGCTGTTCTACATTCATGAGTCATGAAGCCTGTTTGGAGGCTACAGTTAAATAGCAATTCCAGAGGGCCTGATAGGTCATGTTTCATGCTATTTCGAAGACATTCTGGGAAACTGTCTGGGCCCATTTATGCAGTGTTCTTGGTCTTGGACAGAGCATTAAGGATCTGTTCCCTAGTGAAAGCAGAGAGGTTATATTTGATGGTATTTCCTGAGAGAAGGTTGGGGGGGGGGGAGATAAAGTTGAAGCTGAATTTGTTGGCCAGTAGGCTTTTTTAATTTCTCCAAGTCTTTTTGGTTTCTAATACCGTAATGGGAGTGAACCCCATTCCTAAGTTCAAGTATGATTAAAGTTCATGAAATTAGTATTGTTTTAATCTTTGATGTTAGCCAGAAGTACTCTTCGCAGTACCTGCAATGTGCCCAGTAATGACTCCTGCAATTCATACGGAGTTAAATGTATCGGTAACATAGCTAAGTATATTGTAAATTCTTTTTTATAAGACCAGTTGCTCCTACTACTATTGGAACTGTCTGGGTATTCTTCCACATTGCTCTCATTTCTGCCTGCAAATTCTGATATTTTATGACTGTATGTCTCTCTGTACATAAGACACTGTAGTCATTGGGTGTAGCAATTTCAATGATCAATGCTATTTGTGTCGTCTTTTCATGGACTACTATATCTGGTTTTCTTGCATCTATTTTTTGAACTGTTGGTAATGGGATTCCATGCGATATAAACTTCATCATTTTCTATTATGCTTTGTGGCTCATGTTTCCATTGTTTTTCAGCTACTTCAGTATTATAATGTTTGCACAATCCCCAATGTAACAGTCTTGTCACATTATTATGCCTTTCAGTATACAGTCTTTCTGTCATTAGCATGTTACAACCAGCAACAAGATGTGCAACTGTTTCCAATTCTGTTTTACAAAACCTACATTTGTCTGTTTCTCCCACATGTTCAATGGGCTTGGTAAACCAATGTGCATGTAGCCCACTGTCTTGGGCTGCCAATATTAACCTTTCATCTTTTGGTTTACATTTGTCTCTCCTTAACCATTCCTGCATTCAATCCTGATCAACATGAGGTTGTTCCAAGAGTTTTTTTATATTTGCAACTATATTCACGCATTTTTCACATTTATTGTCTTCTCATCTGATGCTTCCTTTGTTTTTTGACACATTCAGTTGCTGCCTGATTTTTATCTGCTTCTGGTTTGATTTCCATTCCCGCTTGACACCGATATGCTTCTGCTAAGCTAAGCATGGAAGTCATCTTAGACTTATTCTCATGTTTTAAAACTTTCTCTCTTGTGAGGTCAGCAGGTATGTATGCAGTCCTACGAATGCAGATCTATACATGTAATCGATTTCAAGGAGTCCCATACCGCCTTCAGAATGGGGAATATATAGTCTTGGTAATCACTGATTTTTATAAATGACTTCATAAGCATGAAGCATCCTTCTTGTTTTCCTGTCCAACCAATCCAACACCTTTTAGGCCCAGTCAATCACTCCAAAACTGTAAGTTAGGACAGGAAAATCAAATTGGTTTATAGCTTGGACTTTGTTCCTAGATGTCAATGCTGTTTTCAGTATTAATTTTAGACTTATAAACTATTCCCTACTAAATTTTATTTGCATTTGATCATGTTTTATTGTTGATCCTTCATCAATTCCCAAATATTTATACTATTCCTTTTGGTCAAGTTCTTTTACATCACATTCCTGTCCCAAGTTGATGTTTTCATTGTGCTGCAGCTTTCCTCCTTTAAGGGTTACTTTTCCACATTTATCAAGACCAAATGACATTATTATATCATTTGAAAAAGTTATGACCACTTGTGGTTGTTATTTTAGTTCTTCGTCTGATGCACTATACAGTTTTAAATTATCCACAAAAAAGATGAGAAGTCTTTGTCTTTAAGCTTTGTTGTTTTCTGCGACCCAAATTGTAGCCATGACCTAATCTGTTAGGTAGACAGCTAAGGGCAAGGCAAAAGAGCAGTGGTGACAGAAAGTCACCCTGGAATATCCCCTTTGAATTTTTATCCCTGGAATAATAATTTGTCCTTTATCATGGCTTAACTGCAAAGTGGTTTGTCATTGTTTCATGGTTGCTGTAATATAATCGATCAGATCAGTGCAGGGTGTATCTTAAACCTTTTTAAGCACTCTTTTATCCATGAATGTGGGATACTATCAAATGCTTTTATATAGTTTATCCCTGCCTTACTTAGATTCTTCCCCTTTTTACAGTTCTCCATTATGGCTTTATTTAACAACAAATTATTCTTTGTTCCAGATGGTTTTCTTTTGTTACCCTTTTGTCCTACTGCAATGATTATGTTTCCTTCTAAATGACTAGGAACTCTGCCAGCATCAGTTCTAGTGTATAGTTTATATGTCACTGGAAGTCAAGCTCTTGGTCTATAGTTTTTAGGATAGCTTATAGGTTCGCTCTTAAGTAAGAGACTTGTTTTGCTTGTTGTTAACCAGGTTGGTGTCTGTTCAGGGTGTGCATGTGAATAGTTCTTAAGCATGGCTACATCTTCATGTAAAGATGTGAATACTTTTAGACAGAAGTTAGGTACTGCATATGGGCCTGGGATTTTCCAGTTAAGAGCTTCTTAACTTTGTTTCAATCCCTCTGGCCATTAATTCATCTCATTTTATATCCTGTACATTTCAACTTCTTATTCTTTCTTTTACTTCTTCTATACATTTGGCATCTTTGTAATGTTCCACAGGATCTTCATAGATATTTCTCTAAAACGCATCAATTTCTTCTTTTTTTGGTGGTATTTCAATTCCTTTTACCTTGTTTCCCAATTCTCTATAAAACTATTTTGTACTTTTCCTTTTTATTTATCTGTATATCTTCTAAGTTTTTCTGCTTGCGCTGATATTTTAATTATTGGCGGTAGTGCATGGTAGACTCAGATCTGTTCTGATATTGCGCATTGCTTTTATCAGGTCTATCTTTCTGAGTAGTTTTGTTGATCTGTTCCCTCTTCTATACTCTTCTAGCAGTGGCACACCTTGTTGTAATTGCTTTATAGTTTTCGGTATTCGATACTTCCATGATGGCATTTGATTTCTCCCATCCTTTCCCTTACTGTCCTGTGTTTTCCTGGTAAGACTTTATCTATTGTTAATTTAGCTGCACAGTGATATATCCTATTTACTTACTCTTATATTACATTGACCTTTATGAACAGTCTTAATTACTGTGTTCATTTGTTTTATCCAGCCTCTAACTTTTTGGGTTTTATTGACTTTCTGTAGTCTATTTTTTATTGATGCTAATATGTCTGTCCATCTCTATTAAATCAAGCAACTCTTCTCTTAGATTATTTTCTTCTAAAATGAGGGCACATTCTTTGTTCTGCATTTCCTGTGGGCATTGTACAGAAAGTTTCAGAGTATCTGCCTGTGCCACGTTCTCTTCAGTTTCTTCCTGTCATCTGTTGCCCTTTTATATGGGAACTCAATGGCCTATCACTTCACATCATTGACTGCATCAGAGTTGCCACAGTTTCCTGTTCCTTCTCTTACTGTGCAACTCCAGCTGAACTTTTGTACTGGTTAAGTATCTTCATATGGCAACTGAGAATGCTTCCCCACTCAACTGATTTTCCTTAATTTGGGGATCCATTGCTCTATTCTGCTGTGATGTTATTAGAGATAGATTTTCTACACTAAATCCTTCACTTTACAGGTCATCCATAACTTCAGCTTCTATTTTTTTAACTTCTGCTTTACTAATCTTCTGCTCTATGTCCCTTGTCTGTGATCTTATTTTTTGTATTGTAAAATGTTTCATATCTGGATGCATTTGCCTGAATTTCTCTTTAAATATCTTTGAGGCTGCTTTTTTTGTCTTGATTAATTTGGCTTTCTTCTTTGCATAAATATTGCACCATAGCTGATCTCTCTTTATTTCCCATGCCCATATTTCTCTTATATATCTTTCAAAAATCTCTAGACTTTGTTCTTTATATTTTCACACTTCCTCAGTCGCTCCTTTTTCCAAACAGCCCAAGGTTTCTTGGTCTATAAAATGTTTTTCATAAATCTGTTGAATTGATAAACACTATTTTTTTTTAAGCTTCTGAAAGCTTTTCTTGTGCAAGTATTTTTCCTTTGTTTAATTTCTGTCTTAATCTTTTTGTATATCTCCTGTTTGGAAATTCTGGGCTTCTTGCATAATAACTACCAAGCATAAAACCCAAACAATTAACCAAAAAACTGAAGAACCATAAATTGGTAGTGAGCACAAAATGACAGAATTCTCCGGTTTCCTTGTTTCTTTTATATACTGGCTGAGCGCTTTTGTTCCATACAATACTCGGAACGTCATCAGAACAGTTTTCTAAGTAAAAGGCACGCTTTTAAATACAAGTTAAAAGTGACATGACAACAATCAGCCATTAAGAAACATAATCAAATTAATAAATGTGAACATTAAAACCTTACTTAATCAATTAAAATGGTTTATTAATTAAAAACTATAAATATGACAATAATAACTATAACTAATAAGCATTATAATATTTTAACCTCAAAAGTAAACTAATTGAAACAGAAATTAGTTATGATATTTTAACCTCAAAAGCGGACTGACTGAAACAGGAATTAATTCACTTTTGGGGTTAAAATATACTGTAGTAGTTACATATTAACATTATATATATTAAATGGAAGGAGTATTTCCAGCAGCATCTGAATGAAGAAAACCCCACAGAAGCTGTACTGGCCCAGAAATAGCCTACAATGAGAGAAGAAGAGGAGCCCACCCTAGAAGAAGTAAGAACAGTATTAAGGGAAATAAAGTCAGGGAAAGCAGCAGGCTCAGATGAGGTCACACCAGATATGATAATGGGTGAGATAGGGGAGAAATGGCTCCTGTGGGTACTCATAGCAGTGTGGAGAGAAAGGTGTATACCAGATGACTGGAGAATAAGCATACTTGTGCCAGTGTATAAGAACAAAGGGGACATCCACAACTGTGGGCTGTACAGAGGCATCAAACTCCTATCACGTTGCATGAAAGTCCTAGAGAGGGTGATTGATAAATGGATATGCAGAGCAGTAGAATGTAAGATGGGAAATGAGCAGTTCAGATTCAGATCAGGATGCAGCATAGCTGATCCGATGTTTGCAGTGAGACAGATGGTTGAGAAGATGCTAGGGATGAGGAAAGAGTCTAACTGGGCATTCCTAGACTTCATGAAAGTATATGACAAGATACTAAGAAAGCTGACAGGAAGAGCAAGTTGGTTTATAACTTGGATTTTGTTCCCAGATGTCTATACTGTTTTCAGGATTAATTTACATCTTCTATATTCCTTACTAAGTTTTACTTGCATTTGTTCGTGTTTTATTGCTTATCCTTCATCACTTCCCAAGTATTTATACACTCCCTCTTGCTCAAGTTCTTTTATATCACATTCTTGTCCCAAACTGATGTTTTCTTGGTGCTGCAGTTTTCCTGCTTTAAAGGTTGCTTTTGCACATTTATCAAGACCAAATGACATTGTAATATCATCTGAAAATGTTTTGACAACCTGCAACTGTGCTTTCAGTTCATCATCTGATGAGCTATACAGTTTTAAACCATTGACAAAGAGAAGATGAGAAGTCTTTAGACTTTGTTGTTTTCTAGGAGCCAAATTATAGCCATGGCCTAAGCCGTTAAGTATACAGCTTAATGGATTAAGGGCAAGGCAGAACAGCAACGGTGACAGAGAGTCACCCTGGAATATCCCCCTTTGAATTTTTATCCCTGAGATAATAATTTGTCCTTTATCATGGCTTAATTGCAAAGTGGTCTGCCATTGTTTCATGGTCACTGTAATGTAGTCAATCAGTTTAGGGTGTATCTTATACATTTTTAAGCACTTTTTTATCCATGAATGTGGGATACTATTAAATGCTTTTTTGTAGTCAATCCATGCCATACTTAGATTCTTTCCCTTTTTACAATTCTCCACTATGACTTTACTTAACAACAAATGATCCTTTGTTCTATATGACTTTATTTTAATCCCCTTTTGTCCATCTGCTGTAATTCAGTTTTTTTTCTAAATGATTCTAAACTCTGTTAGCATCAATTCCTGTGTATAGTTTATATGTCATCAGAAGGCAAGTTATTGGTCTATAATTTTTGGGGTAGCTTGCAGGTTCACTATTAAGTAGGAGCGTTGTTTTACCTGTTGTTAGCCAGATTGGTGTCTGTTCGGAGTGTGCATATAAATGGTTCTTACTCATGGCTAGGTCTTCATGCAAAGATGTTAATACTTTTAAGCAAAAGTTAGGTACTGCATCAGGGCCTCGGATTTACAAGTTAGAGGCTTTTCTTAACTTTGTTTCACTCTCTCTGGCTGTTATTTCATCCCATTTCATATCCTGTACCTTTAAATGTTTTATTCTTTCTTTTATGTCTTTTATCCATTTTGTATCTTTGTTGTGTTCCACAGGATCTTCATAGATACTTCTCCAAAATGCATCTATTTCTTCTTTTTTTGGTGGTCTTTCAATTCCTTTTACCTTGTTTCCCAGTTATCTATAAAACTTTTTTGGGTCATCACTAAATTGCTTATTTTGTACTTTTCCCTTATATTTATCTGTGTATCTTTTAAGTTTTTCCACCTGTGCTGAAATTTTTAATTTGTTATTTGCGATAGTGCATGATAGATCCTGGTTTGTTCTAATACTGCCCATTGCTTTTATCACATCTATCTTTCTTAGTATTTTTGTTGAGCTATTCTTCTATAGTCTTCTAACAGTGACACTTCTTGTCTTAATTGCTTTATATTTTTCTCTATTTGATACTTCCATGATGATATTTGATTTCTCCCCTTCCTTAGCCTCACTGCCCTGTGGTCTTCTGGTAGAACTTTATTGGTTATTAATTTAGCTGCACAGTAACATATCCTGTTCACTTCTGTTATATTGCATGGATCTCTATGGACAGTCCTAATTACTGTGTTCATTTGTTTTATCAGATTTCTGACGTGTGGTTTTATTAACCTTCTGCAGTCTATTTCTTTCATTGATTCTAATATATCTATCCAAATCCATTAAACCAAGCAACTCTTGCCTTCGTTCATTTTCTTCCAGACTGCTGCACATCCTTTGTTTTCCACTTCCTGTGAGCATTCTATAGAAAGTTCTACAGCATCTTCCTGTGGCACCTTCTCTTCAATTTCATCCTGTGCCAGCCATTGCTCTGTCATATGGGAATTCACTGGCATATCACTCCTCAATATTGACTGCATCAGAGTTTCCACAGACTCTTGTTCCTTTCCTTGCTGTCCAGCTTCAAGTGAACTTTTATACTGGTTTCCTGTGGAAGGCTCCAAAATATCTTGATATGGCACCTTAGTATTGTTTCACTCTTTGAGGTCAGCCAAAAGTGCTCTTCGCAGCACCCACAATGTGCCCAGTAATGACTCCTTCAGCAGTCTGTATGGAGTTACATGTATTGCTAGCATATCTAAATAAGATTTTAGACTCTTTTTTATAAGACCCATTGCTCCTACCACTATTGGAACTATTTGGATATCTTTCTTCCACATTGCTCTCATTTCTGCTTGCAGATCCTGATATTTTATAACTTTATGACTGTGCGCAGGACACTGTAGTCACTGGGGGTGGCAATTTCAATGATCAATGCTACTCTTGTCTTCTTTTCCTGGACCACTATATCTGGTTTTCTAGCATCTATCTTTTAAATTGTTGGTAGTGGATGATCCCATGTGATATAGACTTCATCATTTTCTATGATACTTTGTGGCTCATGTTTCTGGGGCTTTTCAGCCACTTCAAAACTATGATGTTTGTATAATCCTCAGTGCAACAGTCTCACCAAATTATTGTGCCTTTCCGTATACAGTCCTTCTGCAATTATTATGTCACAACCAGCAATGAGGTGTGTGGCTGTTTCCAGTTTGGTTTTACAAAACTACATTTGTCTGTTTCTCCCAAATGTTCAGTTGACTTTGTAAACCAGCGTGTACATACCCCACTATCTTGAGTCACCAATATTAACCTTTCATCTCTTGGTTTGAATTCACCTCTCCTTAACCATTCCTGCATTCATTCCTGATCAACATGAGGTTCTTCCAGAAGTTTTTTATACTTCCAACTACATTTATGCTTTTTCCACATTTCTTGCCTTTTCATCTGATCCTTCATCTTATATTCTTTCTTTTGTTTTTTGGCACATTCAGTTGCTGCCTGATTTTTATCTACTTCTGATTTGATTTCCATTTCTGCTTGAAACTGATATGCTTCTGGTAGATTAAGCAGGGAAGTCATCTTAGATTTGTTCTGCTCATGTTTCAAAACTTTCACTACATTTGGGTCTCGTGAGGTCAGCAGATATGTGTTGTGTCCCACGATTGTAGATCTGTACATGTAATAAATTTCATGGCTCTCCTGTTATGTCCTAGTCATATTCTACCAGTCTCATCAGCTGTAAGAGCTCATGTTTAAGTGACTGGAATGATGTTTCTTACTTTACAAATGCTGATAAATCTATAACCCAGATGTCTTTCTTAAGCCATGCAGTAGCTACAAGCTGTGTGCTAGGTAATGTTTATAATGGGGTAAGATTCTCAGGCACTGCAGATTTGTATCTAAATGCATATTTTGTGAGCAGATGAGTACAAACATCACAGATATTTCTGAATCACAGTATTTCATTTTAATGCAATATGGTCCAAGCACATAGCTGCTTTCAGAAGCTCACATCAGGTCTATAATTTCCCTTGACTCATGGAGAAAGCTTGTGTGTGCGTGTGTGTGTGTGTGTGTGTGTGTGTGTGTGTGTGTGTGTGTGTGTGTGTGTGTGTGTGTGTATTTGTGTAATTATGCAGTGATGGCCTGCACTGCTTGTGATTCAGAAATCACACTGAATGCCTCACACATTTTCACTAACCTATACAAAACAGAACTGGCAAAACTAAATGCCTACTACAACAAAATTGCCAGATTCACCAACAGCTCTCCTCATAGATCCCATGACTGTACTGCCATATGAGCTCCCCAATTACCTCACATACACCCAACTCACTATGGCTCACGGCAGACTTTACCTCCGAGACAGCTGTTTTGCACTCCGCAGCCTACTTCAACCCCAATATAATTAAAGACTACTTAGATCTTCTGACAAATTCCTCTTACAAATCACAAAAGCAAACAACTTTTCTGGTGATTCTCTTTACTCCAATTGCATTGCCAGAACATGGAACTCAATCCCCCATACATACTTACCACACCAAATCATCTACAGTTCAAATTACTCCTCAAATGTCACTTATCTAATTCTTGGCTCTGTTCCTGCCTTACACCTGGTTGATTCCTTCCCCTCCTTCCTGCCATCTTTATAGGCTTTCTTTCACTACACCTTACTGTTGATCTTTACTCACTCAGCCTGATAGGAGTTTCTCCTTCCTTTCTAATTCCTGTCTTACACTCTTTCTCTACCCCTGTCTATTCCTCCATGCCTTATCCTTCTTCCCTTTCTTTCTGAACTTCTCTACTACGTCCTACTCTAAGTTTACTTCTCTCTTAGTAAACCATACCTATCTTTAACTACTTCTTACCATCCTTCTCTTGTACAGTCAACTGTTCAGTCTTTTCTTGAATATCTCTATTTATACCTTGTTATCCTTGTATGTACCACTACTGTATGAGCTTATGCATTATATAATTTGTTATTTGTACAATCTTTTTTCTTTTTGCTTTTTTTTCCCCAGGCCTCTGCTGAAAAAGGGCCTGTGCCCATTCGGACTTTCCCAGTCAACAAACATTAAATAGATAAATAATAAAATTCCCTAACTGCTATTTTAAACCTCATGAAACTGATGACATAGTGGAGAGTGCCTGCCTGGAGTGTGAAGAAAACAAAAATAATGCTGAAGCTCCTTCACAATCAATGCAGGCAGCAAGAAATTGATGCCTGATATGAAGTGAATGAGGTTTGGTCCAGGACCACAGGCACAATCAGGAGAAGACAGGAGTGCAGGCCTTGATGTGATGACCTATGACACCACCACCTTGAAGAACTCTTGACAGTTGGGAGCAGACACTAGACAACAGTACTCCAACTGGTAATGTAAATGCCTGTCATTCTACACTTTTATTATTTTTGAATACTGTCAAATTGATGAGAAGTATTAGGGTATCCTGAACAGAAGTATGTCTGCCACCTGCAGGTCTATCTGATACGCAATTGATTTTTGTTGTGGCTTAATATAAGAAGGTCATTTATGCATAGGTGGTAGAAATAAATTCCATGGCACCAGTATGCTGTATAGCCTATAACTGTGTTTTCTAAGGTAATATAATTGCGTAGGTTTATACTTACATAAGGGGGGCACATGTCTGCCTGCCTGTTGATCAACAGGTATGGGACACTGGTGTGGGAGTTTTTGTTGTATCTTGCCACTTTTCCTTCCACTTGTTACAGATCACCGATGTAACCCTTTCTCTCTCAACCTGAGCAGAACTGGATCTCAGCAATGTGGGATGCTGCAGAAAGCTCCAAAGACTGGTAGCTGGTCAGTGATGGTATCACCAAAGTGTCTACAAGGTAGTATATATACTTTGCAGTTATTGAATAACTACACTTATGGCATCCTTTTCCTGTTTTATCTCCACTCTGAAGGCCCTGAGGAACAATAGGTTAGGCAGGCACATCAACCACAGCAGTCTGCCTTGCTGAGCCCAGAAATAAAATGCCTTTTATTCGCTATATGTTCTTTTCAAGGCATACGACCCTGAAGAGTCTATACATGCTTATGTTACTGAATGGAAGAACAGAGCCAGGAGCTGTGAATTTGGTGCATTTTGTGATTTTCTAGTGAAAGGAAAAATAACTTGTGGTATAGAAAATGATAAAACAAAGGGATCGATTTTTAGAGAAACAGGCCTGAACTTATTTAAAGCTGTGGTTGTGAGCAAGCAAAACTACTAGAAAAATGAAGTATGTTAGCATAATTGACAGTATTCATAGTCCTGGACTTTACAAGTACCTAACAGTCATGTGAGAACAGCGGCACTACATGGATATGCAAATAAGGTCAGTGAAATATATTTGTGATGAATACAGAGAAGTGAAGCAATTTCAAAACACATGCCCCCTTTTAGCAAAACAGTAAATGGTATAAACTTTGTCCTTTTGAAACTGTGAATTACTTCATAAAATTGTAAGTTGTATATGCCGTGGGATATCATGGACAAGCTTGGCTGAATGCAGTCACACTCAAAGCATTTTAGAAAAGCTGTGGCTTGCACAGCAGCTATGAGGGTTTTTTTTTTTAAAAAAGAAAAGAGGTTATAACTTTTTTATATAGGGATATCCTTTTGTGGATTCCCAAATGGTTTCATTAAAGACAGGGCCAATGTTAGCATTCTTGGGGCCCCCAGCAAATGTCAAGTTGGGGGCCCCCTGGCCACTTCCAGTCTAAGTATCACCCTGTCACTGCCACCCCTTCCTTTTAATTCATGCTGCTGACTTTAGGAGTAGTACACACAGACTGACCTGTAGCTACAATGATGTTATTACAACAGGCCTACATACTACACAATTTTGGCCCATCTCACAAAAGGACATTTACAGTTACTGGGATTTACGTGTAACAATGATACATTGCAACAACTCTATGTACAGGGCTGAACTAATGTGCAATGGAGCCCCAGGCACTGCTTTCTGTGTCCTCTGCAAAAAAAAACAAACAAACAAACAAAAAACACATCCTCCAGACCTCCACTCTGTTTCCCCCATGTTGGGCTTCCCATATTAAGCACATTACATTTTTTCTTCCATTTCTCACATTTTTATCTTTTTTCTTCAACTTTTTCAAGAAGCTGTAACTTTATATATGCTCTAAAGTGCTTTTTAAGGTTTTTTTTCTTTTTACCCAATGATGGCTTGAACAGAAATTATGATTAAGGAAAGAAATTCAATGTTGTTGTTCAGCTTTAGTTTTCCTTGCATATTTTCAACATATTTTCTTGACCAAGACAGCACAGTAATAACCATTTAGGAAATAACTCAATTAAGCCGATGGCCCCAGAAGCCATAGGGGTTGTAGATGCTCTGGGTTGCATTTTAGAGCATTTCTCAACCTTTTAATCCAAAAGTGGTCTAAACAAAAATCTCGAGTAAGAAAAAGAATTTCGGTCTTATTTTTTTCTTTCAGTGAAGACATAAGTTGTACCCAAGGCTTAAAATTCAAAGCTGACAAAAATAGTAGTTCAAAATAAATTAGCAAGTCAATTGTGAGGATACACAGATCTTGTATGGGAATACTGCCTGCCTCCCTAATCCCCCCCAAAAAGGCAGCCACTGCCTATGCAACCCTCTGGTGTTAGATTGGGATGAAAGCAGAGGTTCAAATGGCCACAGTCATGTATTTCAAGTAACTGCTGAAATACATATACATAGCATGCCTCCTCACTCCTAAACCCTAACCCCCAAAGGCAACCAGCTGTATATGTGCCTGATATTTGATTGTGAGTAAAGTGAAAATAAATAATGATTGCAATAATGTATTCTACTTTGCTGCTATCAGGCAGTACACTGTCCCTACAGGAGCTAAAGTAACATTCTTTGTATACCTCTGAGGTCTGTTAGAAAAGTAAAGGAAAGGATGACTACACAATTCCCAGCCCCTACATAACCTACAGTAATTTTCTATACACAAACATCTGTGCAGGGACGTTTTAGAATGTTTGTGGTTGAGGGCAGAGGCCATTATCAGTTTTATCCTAACAGGGTCATATCACAACTCCACTAAAGAGTGCAATCAGAAAATGAAAGCATTTTTTTCCTTATTTTTCCTCAACCAAAAACAGCTTTTTTGGGGTCCTCACAGTCAAGGTTGATTAAGGGAGCCCCTGTATCCATTTACCCTTTATCCATTTATACAGTCTGGGGAGTGGGGGGTCACCAGATTCCTAGATGATCTAAGTGACTGAATGCTGTATGACATATTTTATGCCTTACTTTTGAAATATAATCACTTGTTAGCTACATTTTCTATTGATACCCAGAATAATAATATGCGTGTCCCAGCATTATTGGATGTATGCATTGATAAAAATAAGTGATATTTTTACACACACACACGCACATCACAGCAATGTTAATTTTGTACTTATTTCAGCAAATGCATTGCACAACACTAGTACTGCTACACAAGAACAGTGACTGCTGTTTAGCAGTCATCAAACAGCAACAGGGATGTCATTTTTATTTACCTCACTGAGCAGTAAATTAATACCTACCACTATCCCTGATTTCACAGATATTCCTGACTTTGCCTCATAATTTTGCTCTGTCACAATAAATCCAGTCATCAGAGTTTTATACTTGTCTAAAAATGCATGTTGATGCAAAATGTTAGTCTAGTAACTTTTAAGTGAATTGGAGTAATATTTAAAATATGTTCCTCATTTTAAGACTTTATTACGCTATCATTTTTATCACTGAACAGAATTCTTCAGCAAAGATGTTGAGAGTTATAGTATCAGTTGTTCTGCCAGTATGTATAAAAACCCTGAAAAAAAAACCATCTCTGAAGATTAGAATCATCAGCTCTTCTTAAACTCCAAGGTTTGCACTGAGCTCGGTCACCCTGGTTTGCTGATCTCTCTAGTGCTTACTTTCTTCTTCTTTCGGCTTTTTCCCGGTCAGGGGTCGCCACAGCGGATCATCTGTCCGCTCATGATTGGCAGTGGAATTTTATGGTGTTGAGTTGCCAGCCTGGCACCCAACCTTCCACAGAAGGCACACACGTATCTTACTTTGCTTATGTTAATTACAGCTTTGTCCTAGCAGGGTCATATCACAGTCCTGTTCAGGTTAAAGAGTGTAATTGAAAATTAATACATTTTTTTCTCCTCATTTTTCCCCAACCAACAGCGGCTTTTTTGGGGCCCCTACACAGCCAGTGATGATTAAGGGGCCCCCTGCAGCCACAGCTGTTGCAGGTACCTAAAGCTGGCTATGTTAATTTTAGTAAAGAGGATGCCCACCAACCAGGGCTTAACTAGCCCAGGGGCATTCTGACATTGGTAAAATATTTAATAAAATTGTAAAGCTGCTTACTTGACAAACTATTGTTACTGTAACTAAAGATCTTTGAATTTTGAAGGTGATAATAAATAAGAGTTGTTACTTACCTGCTTTATTAAGTATTCAAGCTTGCTGTATTAGCTTTTGCTGGTTTGGCAGACATGTTACTAAATAAGATAAAATAACTTGCAGTGGTTGGGGCTTCCCCCCAGGACCAGGGGGCCCCCAGGGTTCACTGGTGCCTAAAACCGGCTATGGTTCCAGGCCTTAGCAACCTTGTACCAATACAGACAATGCCCAGCAGGTTTGAAAGGTTTGTAGACAGGCAGTAGTTTTTGGCCATTGGATCGGAATGACTGACTGGGAATATAGTTGTGTAGAATGGTTTTTAATGTTGGACAATTTTATAGGTGGTAAGAAGCTATATACATGTATATCTACATAAACACACATTGAGAACAAACACAGTTTTCAGCCACCTTCTCTTGAATTACCATTAGGAATACTTTAACACACTATTCAAGGAACAGTTAACTTCAGGTATTTTGTCTTTATGGAAATAAATATTATTAAAACATGATTCTTGGGACTGAAGTTCACAAGTCAAGCCTTAAATTTGACCTTTTTTCACAGAAACATGACTGCTTCTCCCTCAAACACACCCGGACAGCTTACAACTCCACAAATACAATACAAATGCAATTCTAGCACCATATAAATTCTCATATTACTGTATTATTAGTACCCTTTAAACACATTTATAGATCTTCAGAAATTATGACAAATGATCTGAAGGAGCAGCAGGGTCTTGTTTTACATTTCAACTGTACAAATAGTGTGCCATGGCATCTTTAATGAAATATCCTTTTCAGGCATTTATCTGGTTAATGTAATGATGGCCAGATCCGCATGCATCACAGTTTTCATTAATAAATGTAGATGAACCATGGAATAAATCTGTCAGTTTAAATGGTAGCAGATGAAACTTACAATCAAAAGATTCTGTCAGGAAGCATATAAGACATGGCTTGTTAATAAAATGCTTCCTGTAGTAAGGGTCCAAAAAAAAAAACGGAAACACAGTTCCGATTTTCACAGAGATGGCAGGGACCAGGAAGTCAGACTATGCGGACATCCACAAAGAGTCAAGTCAAAGAAGAGCAACGCTGGTCGGAGCAACCCATGGCTGCTGAATGGGGGCCCTCATTTGTGGGGAGGCAGTCGGGGGCTCCATGCAGCTGCAGGTTTCGTGGGTGCCTAACGGCAGCTATGATTAAAGACTAGAAAGGGGCTAATAGGACATATTGAAAAAAGATAAGACAAAACAAAGAGATGAACAAATAAGGGAAACATCAGAGGGTTCTTGCTGAAGGAGGTGAGAGAGGATGGCATTATGTTTTTTTCGGATAGTTGATACAAGCTCCCTATTTTTTCAATTTTTTTTTTTTTTTTTTTTTATAAGAAGGTAGCGTGGGTGGGAAATATGGAAGAAAATGAAAGAAAAATGGTAAGGGAAGTAGGGCTAAGTAAGTGCTAACTGGAATCACAGTCCATAAAGTCTCAAATACGTCGACTGCCAGATGGTGTTGCAGTGAAGTACCCTGAACTTGAGGGGGTTAGGGGCCTGTGTTGGCATGGTGGTGGGCGCCAACTGGGATACCATATCATCTACATGCTAATGAGAGGCTTTGACTGGCTGAATTCTCCTGTTCACTTCCTCTATCAGTACACTTTATGATATGTATCACTTGTTAGGATATGACATATACTGCCGGATGGGTGGGGATTAACCTTCATATTGCTTTCAACTTGATATTCAGATGACTCCATTTTGAATTTTACAGCTATATTCTCATTTTGGCTAGTTTAGGGCAGTCCGTATGCCCCTGTGGGCAGCTTGACATTACTGAGTAGTGGTGCAGAGTTCGCAGTCATCTACAGTATGTCTTTGAAATACATTCATGTACTGTTGGACGTGTGTTCACAATTGAAGAAATGTTGAAATATACTGATATACCTTGGAACACTTTTGTTTAATACCACAATTCATAGACATACATATAAATTAGGATAATTTTGCATAACACACATGTAAATTGGCCTGAATTTACAGCAATAGGTTGACAATTACCCCATTGATTCACAAATAGCCAATACAAGCAGCAAATGTCTTAGTATTCCGCAGACATCTCAAGGTAAGGAAAACTTTATAAAACAATTATTATTTAGTAAGAGACACTTTAACATTTTGCTGTAATATTGATTTAAAGGTCACCTGCAATATATTTTGATGTGTAGTGTGCATATATTAATACCATTGCAAAACTGGTAGTTCTGATCAATTTGTTGAAGTCACCTCACATGTGCTGTACATTTATTTTAGTAAACAATCTTTAGATCATTAAAGAATGCAGTGTAGTGTCGTGATTGTGAATGCATGGGAAAATTGCTTATTATACTTGAGAAATTTCAGTTTGCAAAGGATGGGAATAGGCATGTCTGATAAATGTAACAAGGGAAAATACATGACAATAGCAGATAGTAGTGCAGATTTTTTTGTGAGCATTGTCATTATCAAATAAACAGTAGTGTAGTTTCAATAACATTGCTGTTTGCTTATTTATTCAGATAATACCTTATTGTGTGTGTCAGGAATAGTAGGCCAGTGTTTTCTATATTAACAGCTGTTGTCATTCAAACAGTATTGTGACAGTGACACGTGTTTGACTGTAGCCCTTTTTTCCATTTTATTTTATTTTTACTGTGTAGTACTGATGGAGAATAAGGGATCAAGGCACACACATGATACGTTTAGCCCTGAGAAAATTGTGTACTAATGGCAGCATTTAGGATACAAAAAGAGACTTCTTTTTCATAAAGGGGGCCTAGATGAGAGAAGAGGAACAAAGCCTGGAGCCAGATAGTTGTTGAAATCAATTCAGTTGGAGGCAGAAACAGATCACTGGGACAGTGCAAGAAAAGGGAAAATGATACGGTAACGTGTTAAATGCAATGTCAGGCTGAATGCAATTTCCAGGACCACTATGGGGGGCGTGCTCCAAATCTTATTATGTTAACACCAGATGATGAACACCTTCTGTCCATCTGTGGGGATGACTATGACACAGAAGGAGGTGCAAATGGAATAATTATACGTGTTGTGACACTGTTCCATCAAACCAAAGTCTGCAGCAGCATTTACATTCATCAGCTCCTGAAGGCTGGTTTAAAATGTACACCTTTTATAGCCAAAAATAAATGGTGACAAAGATTGCTGTACTTAAACAAGTCACAATTTATTATTATTAGGTGAGCCTCCTACATCAGTAAATAATGAAAATGAAGGCAGAGAGCATGGTAAGTGCCCCACTCACTCCCTTATAAGCATACTATACCTTATGCTGTTGCATTGTTAGTAATGTTTTGTAATGATTTCTTTTCCAGACTCAGCGTCAGAAACAAACAGTTCAACTATAGCAATAAATATGGATGAAGTCAGCAGCAGAGTGGGTGTTGCTGCTGCTGCTACTGATGATAACATAGTTATATTTATGAGGCAACCTGAGGGAAGTGGTAAGCAGTCTCCAAGTTTAATGGCAGGACCTCTTACCCCACAACATGCTAGTAACTCTACAGAAAGTGACACTGCATCAGAAAGTCAAACAAAAGCTGACATTCCACTCACACATGTACAGCAGGAACAACTCTGCTGTACAAGAGTGAGTAGAATGTGCAAAATAGGGACAACCCTGCATGTCTACACCAATTTCTGTGCACACAGAAAAAAACTTTGAGGATGATGGCAGACATTCTGAGGCCACATTGTCCACAGTGACACCATTACAAAGAGTTGCCAGAGGCAGGAATTATTTACAACTACCTTGGGAAACATGTAAAGCATTGGCTGCCCAACAAGAAATGTGCTGTGACATTGTTAGGGCACAGAGCACTGCACCAGAGAGTCAGCTAGAAATGGTCAAAGTCTTACAGGGTATGAATGATGACTTTCAGCACTAGATTGAAATGGCAGCTAGCAGGGATAATGCCATGGTTTCACTGATGCATAGTATGGTGATGCACCAAGCATCAGTTGTAGCCTCCCTTTGTACACTAGTTAGGACATACCAGGGTCAAGCTGGACTCAGTTTTACAAGGACAGGGAATGGGGTACTATCTGAACACATGGAAGGAAATCACATGATACTACCACTCGTTCTCAAGACAGTAATGTCAGTACTCACAATGAACAATTACAACACATTTCTCACAAGCCATTGTCAATCAACACCTAGGTGAACCTCAGGCCACTATCATGTTCACACAGCAGTGTCAGGTCACTGACAACAGAATCACCTTCCTCTTCTAGATCACACCATCAGACTAACTCAACTTATATTTCTCATGGTAGCCCATCCTCCAAATCAGTTACACCATCACCAGGTCTATCAATAGGACATGTGTATGTCTCATTTGATCTGGAACTACTGTGAATTGCACAAATTGACAAACCATTCTATTTATTTGGAATAAGGTTTTGTTGAGGTTGTGGAGGGTGGATATATATTCAGGTATTCCCTTTACAGCTATTAGTTACACCATACTCTGAATTCAAACCATTTACAGAGCTTTCTGTTTAATATGAATTGGATTGTGGGGAGGAGGGAAGTCTCTGTACATCTAAGTACATAAATGAACATCGGAAATGATACATGGATAACCAATCCTTCTGGTGGCAGTCACATAAGAAATCACAATAGTAATGAGCAAACATTTTCAGGTCCTGAAACATTATAAAGAAATGACACATTAAAATAAGCATCTTAACGTGTAAATTTAACTGCTGCCACAACACCTTCCTCACTGAACAAATAATGACAGTTTCTGAAGTCAGAATTTATCTTGAATGAGACTAGAAAGCAACAGAATTCAGTAAACAGCATTTCTCATATATAACTGAATATTTCATCATTGTCAGTAGTGTTTTCTATTGCATAGTGAATAAATAAAGCAAAAGTTATTCAGTAAAGCAGGTGCAAATTTTGATTTATTTATTGATTAGATGTCTTTCAGTGCCACTGAACAGGAATCAGTGAGCAGTCAGACAAACAATTAGTAATACAAAACTTTTTAAGATGAAAGAGAATGACAGATGAACAATGACAGAAGAACATGTACCACACAGCATAGCTGAAAAATAAAACTGCATGCTTCAATTATACTCTAGCAGCCAGATTCAATAAAGCCTACACCGTCTGTTTACACCATGTGCACATTGCACCACAAAGTGCACACGGTAGCACACCGCTTTTGGATTCAGTAAGTGGCAGTCAGCCACACAAACAAGGTAAACACTGTGGCATGCAAATTACAGCATAAACAGCTGAATTGTATGGTAATCAACCAATCCAAGATGGAGGATCTATTCAACAAGCTATAAAACAACCATGTAAACTCAGTGCTGGTTTTTCCTGTGAATTCCAAAACCTAATGGAATACAGCCACGGAAAGGAGTCTACACAGAAACAATGTTAGGGGCTGCTGTTGCTTTAATTCATGTGTATATTCACCAGGCTGAAATCTATGCTGCTGCTGCTGCTAATAGCAGGAAGGAGAAGAATTTTCAGACCCTGGTAACTTATCACAACCTTCATGATGTGGAAATTGTAGAGCACTACAGGATGGATAGAGACACACTACAGAAATTCTGCAACTTCTGTTGCCCTCAACTCACAACGAGGACAAACTAAGAGGAATCCATCCTAGTGGAGACAAAGGTATGTGTAGCACTTAGAATCTTAGCTACAGGTACCTTTCAGAGACCAACAGGGGGCATGCTGGGGGTGTCGCAGACATCAGCATCCAGGATCATCCATCAATTTTTGAATGCTATGCTCCAACATGCCAGTGATCACATATATTTTCCCAGTACTCCTGAGAATAGGGCCAGGAATATGCAGGAGTTCTACCCTGCAGCACACTACCCTGAAGTACTGAGTCCCACAGATTGCACAGATGTAGACATTAAGGCACCACTTGGGGAACAGGGAAGGCCCTACATTAATAGAAAGAGCTTTCACTTTATTAACTGCCAAGTTGTGTGTAATGCCAAGGTAATCATTTTGAATATGTGTGCTGGCAACCTAGACAGTTACTGTGACTCACATATCTGGCACACCTCCCAACTTTATCAGATGTTAACTAGTGGGGATATCTCACAGGGTCATTTACTGGGGATGCAGGTTACGCACTGGAACTGTGGCTGATGACACTCATCAGAAATGCACACACACCCACTGAAGAACACCATAATGAGGCACACGCTCACATCATAAATATAGAGAGTGTGTTTGGGCTGCTGAAGTCGTGGTTACAGTGCCTAGATACATCTGGGAGAGCCCTGCAGTACAATCCACAGACATGTACTGAAATATTCACAGTATGTGCCATGCTACACAACATAATCCTGAGAAAACAGCTTCAGCAGGATCAACAAGGGGAAGAAGCACACATCCCACCACCAGTGCCAAGGTCACCACAGCCACACACAGGTGAGGAGTCAGAGTGGTAAGCAGTAGCTGCTGTCGGTGTAGACAGACATAGGCATGCTCAATATGCCCTTGCATTGGCTAAGAGACAATGCATAGCACATGCACTCACCACCTAAGTACCTAAAACCTTCCTCCTATGCACAAACATATAGTATCATTGATGCCAGACAACTCTCACAACTTTTACCTCCCCATGTATTGATTGTGTATTGCTTGCATCAGATAGAGTCAGCCCTGAACTAAAACTGTTGCAACTGCTGGATTTACAAAGTAAGTGTTGAACGTGGCATGTATTGTGTAATTATATGAATGACTGGCATATCCTTGCATTTTGTTACTTGGTAATGTAAGCAAGTAAAAGGTGGGAGATTTGTACCAAAATAACCTTAACATGTGATAGGAGAGACTTATTTGACTTCTGTGCGTCCATTATTAAGTAGTAGGCCTCAGGCATCAAAGATTCACACAGTCATACCTCTCAAAAGTAGTGATGGTGACTGCACGTCCTCAGTTTAGCACCATATGTTTGTACTGGAAAATCATTAAAGAGAGAAGGTAGAAAGTAATGATACACATGCAGTTTCAGACTTCACAACCCTTATGAGATCATTCACATTAAAGGTGGAAAATGTTGAGGCTATCAACTGCCTAACTTTCTAGGACCAATATAAGTCAAAGATACAATTACCAGTTCAACATCACAAATGCAGATATACTAAGCATTAAGTCAGCTATGCACCCTGAGTATCATACACAAAGCTTATGCATCCCTGAATCCAAAAGATACAAAACAGGGATATGGCACAGTTATCATCACTTTTGCAGGGTGTTGGGGGGGGGGGCAGAAAGCCTAAGCTGACACAGAAGTTTGGTGAGTGTGTGTGAGTAAGTAAGAGAAGCAGGCAGACATTTGGATACAGTAACAAATAGCCAAATAGTGAGACAAAATGAGTTTTAAGCTTCATAACAGAACAATGTAACTGCTGTGTGTGTGTGTGTGTGTGTGTGTGTGTGTGTGTGTGTGTGTGTGTGTGTGTGTGTGTGTGTGTGTGTGTGTGTGTCTGTATGGGTCCTACAGGTGAAATTGGTGTGTGAGTTTCTGCATGTACATATCCAAGCACTGTGCTAGCAGTACATCTTGACATCAGGTAATAGAAGTCCCACACTTCCACTGTCAGGATTACCTGTGATAATATAAACACAGGAGCAATTGATACTTACACTACTTTAGTCCAATATATGCTAACAAAATAAGAGTGCTGCCATTATTAGACAGCAATATACACAACAGTCCTGGCAGCAAAATCACACACTAGAATATCTCTTTAAATTGCTCATCAGTACTGACATAAAATGTTTGGCTTATCATGTGCAGATGATGGTATCCTCTGTATGCCAGATGGTCCTGGAAGAAGTTAAACAAAAAGTAAGGACAACATAATCACAATTAACAGTAACACAGGGGGTAATACTTTTTCCCTTTATATGTCCATTAACTATACTTTCAACAAGAATTTGGATGACAACTCCAACCTAAGCCCATGTGTAATCAATCAGAATGTGTTGTTAAATGTAGCAATCTTCAATCCCCCCAAATAAAATTTCTTGTGAAACAGAACTAACACATTGATTTAAACTGATATATTATATAACAGAATTTAACAATTGAGAAACAAAAGCCTACCTGGATGGTCCTCCTGGGACATGCTTATTGTCTCTGAAACAGTAGCACCAATGTCAAGGACATGCTGTTCTGCACTTTCCTGGGAGCTGTCTGGATCCCTGACAGTGGACAGGAACTCATTTGCTGTTAGTGGTGGCTTTGCAGCAGGCCCCTCCAGAACCCATCCAATCATGGCCTACTGCAGATGCTCTCCTCTGTGCAGATGAGATCATGTCAGTGGCCCTATGGTACACTTGGTTATATTTCCGGGTGTGGCCACCTACTGAATTAACATCTGTGACAATCTGCTGCCAAATCTGCATTCTGCCTGACATATGTTCCCTCTCAAGCAGGAAGCACCATGTCACCTAAAAGCTTCAACAATGACCTGATTCTCAGGGTCAGTGAAGGGTGATTTTCGAGGAGTGAGATACCTGGGTGGCATAATCCTAGGTGTCCTAAAAGACAACAGAAGGACAATACACATAAGTATCACATAACTACAAAATTGTGTTTTTGCTATTATTATTGGTTTATTTATCCTTTTTGGCTCTTGTATCGAATATCATCTTTAAACTGAAATGCTATACTGTTATTCTTGTTATCCTTGCTTCCTTTGTACTCTCTGATGAGTTGATACTCATAATTTCATTTAGGCTGCACTTGTGTAGTCCTAAATGACAATAAAGTTGACTATAACTCTGACTTTGAACTGTTCCTAGATAAAACACAAAAGGTAGAGTTTCAATATTGCCCACTGGAGAATCATAAAACAGTTTTGTGATATGATATATGAATGACAGGCTTGATGCAAAAAAAAAAAAAATAATAATAATAATAAAGAGTAACAATAGCAACTTATCCTTGTTTGTATTGTTTGTGTCATAACAGAAATGCAGCTTTGCTCCCCCACCCCAAAAGAACAGGCAAAGAACACATTTTGCTAACAAACCATCTTTGAAATGCTAAAAGTGCTATAGAGTGAACTGTCCCTGAAACATGTCTACATACTTAATGCAGAACATTCCATATTAAGGTATTGTTAGTCATATATACCTGTGAAATGCCCTGGCAAACATGCCCATGCCATCAGTACATTTCTAACTAATGCATACAGATAAAATTGTAAAAGCCTTTGCTAATCAAAATATATATATTAAAATGTTATACTGATTTTTCTTAATTACATTTCTGCACATGCAGTATACACAGTAGCTGACAAAATGCAAGCATACATTCTCAAGTTCAGTAATCCTTTGTGCAGATATATCCCAAAGTAATATCCTCTTTTCTGTGTTCTCCACATAAACAAGTCTCCTCACCTTCAGTTTCCCTAACTATACAATTACCTTTCTATGGTGTAGATTCAGGGCTGTCAGCACTGTGAAGATGCAAATGAGATGTGAACTCATTAGAATTGCTGAATTCCAAATACTTGCCTCTGTGCATCTGATATAAATATAGTGCAAGCACTCCCATAGTGTTTGTTTTTAATGGATTGGAACTGTGAATGGTTACTGATAGTAAGAAGAAAAATGCAACAGCAATGCAGAGTGGCCTACATCCAGTGGGTGTGTCAGATTAGAACTGCAAAGTGTTAGATGTAATTTTGTCAAGGTTGGAAATGTAAGTAGGCAGCACACAATTCACAGGTTCTGTTCATTATCATCCAACCTCCCCTTCATTTGTTGGAAACTGCATATTATATTGTTGTCATTTAATATCCTCACACACTTTAAGGACAATGATATAGAATGGCTTACAGAATGCATGTCTCAGATTACTGGTCAGATAAGAGATGAATGACCAACAAACACAGAGAGGTAAGACAAAGCTGCATATTTGCAAGCAACACTCATAACTGGCTGTGTGAACACTTAGTGCAATACATCCAAAAATAATAACCGTACAAATAGTTGTATGGTATCATATTATTGTAGATGATGTTGTAGCTTGTTGTATGCAGAATGATTTCAGTACCTTGCTGCAAAGCTGTTTGTGTGGCAAAGAGGGATAAGGCACTCTTACTGAGTTCTGAAGGTTCATTCAAGTGAGAGTTCAAATCCAGACCTATTTAGAAATATTTCATGTGTACTAACAAACATGTTGTAGTATTTATTTCATAGATTGCTTTGCTTAATTTGAACTACTTTTCCCTTTTACTTATCTTTCAGTTCCCTGATGCAAAGCTGTTCATGTGGCAAAGAGAGATAAGGCACCCTTGGAGTGAGAGTTCAAATCCAGACCCATATAGAAATATGCCATGTGTGCTGACATTTTGTAGTTTGTCATAGACTGCTTTTCCTCATTTCAACTATTTTTCCCTTTATTTCTTTTTTTCTTTTTCTTCTTGTTTTTTTGAAGGGGGAGGGACATTGAGTGATGGGCATCTTAGCACAAACACGGGAAACAGAGAAAATGAATATCAGGTTGCATTTTTTGTATTTCATCACACAACTGCACTTAGAGGTGTTGTACAGCAGTTAGGAAGGTTCCCCAGCAGCTGCAGCCATTGAATTCCTGCAGACAGGACTCAGACAGCCAATAACTGAAACTGGATACATTCAATTAATTATTTTTGGCACAACACAAACACACGAAATAGAATTGTGTGGTGGTTAACACAGTGAGCTTAAGAATGATTAGGAAATTAGGGAATGTCATGTAACTAGTCCTGTGGCAGCAGGTGTGACTGTAAGACTGGAGTACAGATGGTCCTGGGTTTTAGTACAGGGTGTGCAACTTTTGTTTTTACTGTTGTGACAGTGTACTGCAAAATAAAGAAGTGTTATTCAACATTCTTGTGGCAACAAGTATAAGTGTGGGACTGCCATTCATATGGTACTAGGTTCTAACATAGGACATTCTATACACTTTTACTGTTGCTCCACTTCCCATTATCCTCACTCTCACTTATAACACTTCAGATAGTGGAGCTGATATGAATTATATGTATGAGGGATGAGACACCATTATTGTGTTTTCAGATGTATGACTGAGGATATACTGTCTACTATATTTCTATAAGTATAATTCTGCTGTATGGACTTGAATGGCCTTCAAAATTACCCAAGACACATACACAACTGGCTCTATATCCAATAAACTTGTCAGGTCACATACATACATGTGTAACAGCTCTAACTGTCACCTGTAGTTATGTATGATTCCTGACTATGTATTAGCAGCACTTCTTCTGTGCAAAAGATGGAAAATAAACACTGTGGAAGAAAATGTTTTGTCCCTTATGCCTAGGTTTGAATCCCACACTGTAAAAATCAATTTTCTTCAGTGTATAAAGCTTTGAAAAAAAATTGTCATGTCATTACATTTATGTCCCCAGTACATGTCTGCAAACTTAACTCACCTAACAGTTACCTTCCAATTTCTAATATATATTTCCAGGTTACATCAGTAGACACACCTCAAACTAAGACAACATGTCAGATTAATTTTCCAATTTAAATTTTAATTTATTTTATTTAATACCTCTCTGCTTGTCACTACTCTGCTCCATTTAACATCATGAAAATGTGGTTGGCATCATTGATCAGGTTTGTACACTACCAGTAAATGCAATAACTGGAATTTGCAGGAAAGCATCAGTTACCATTGCTCTACTTTGGTTGGTAGACATGGCTGGCACTGGAGAGGAAGGTGTCAAGTTTAGGGCACAGAAGTTGAGTGTCCAGGAGTCCAGGATATTTATTGGACTCCTGGTGAAGCACCACAGCCAAAGACTTCTGCAGGGGGACTATTCTAGCTCCCAGTGCAAGTCTAAGGTGTGGAATAGTTTGTCACAGGCTATATCCAGTGCCACTGGTATGCCACTCACAGGACAGCAATGTAGGCATCATTTCAATGAACTACAGAGGAGAAAAAGGGATACTGTCAACCACTGGTTGCATGAGTTTGAGACTGCAGGCATCCCAGAGCTGTGTAAGTATGATAATAAGAGAGTACATGTAAGACTTAGAAAGCTAAATTTTAGTAAAACTGGTATGCATAATGCTCTTTTGTTCTTTTCTGTTCTTTCCCGAGCTCCCAATAAATGTGAGTTCAATTGGCAGGCTAATGTTGCTCAGTTGGAGAGACTGAGGGAATCAAGTGGTATTTATGCAGCAGAAAAGAAGTATTATTGTAGCTTTAAAAGTTAAAGATAGCTTTTTTGGTCTTTTATACAGTTGCATCAAATTGAGCATGCATATCTCAACTGTTAAAGCAAGTATGCATGCATTAATCTGTAGCACAAACCAGTTGTAATAGTCCAATATTAGACTGTAGTTAGAAGTTGTGGGTTCAAATACCACAATTCCCAACTGTGCAATACTGTTATTTATTCAATAATATTTACATTAAATTAAAAACTCTATAACAGTGGCACTAATGCCCTGCTGTAAATTATAATCTGCATAATTGAAACATGCATATGTGCATTATATGCACATTTCAGGGATTACTCTCAGCAATCTGTATTATAGTGTGTATCTCTTAGGATGTGTATTTAAATGTAATATTTCTGATAAAAGAGTTGTATAATTGTGTTAATGCATTGTATGTCACATATGATGGTACTAATTGTACCTCTTTTTTTCTCTCACCTCAACCCTTATCTCTTTTTTTTTTTTATTTTCTATTATGTGTTGTCAAAATGTCTCCATGTCAGCCATGTGTACTACATCACTAAATGCTACACAGCATAGCGAGGTAGGCCAGCCCCAGTGGATCAGTCTGCTCCCATTCCATGGCTCCAGCATCAATGACAAGCATGTCTGGGGGCCAACCTGGCAGCACACCCTCTGCTACCCCTGCACTATGTGCACCCTTAGGTAGTACTGTCCTGGAAGCTGGTCCAGTGGTACCCTCTGGGAGCAGTGGTGGAGGTGGTAATTTCATCACCTGCAGGCTGATGCCAGGGATGGTGTGTAGGGTTGTGCACCACATTATAGGTCTATGCATACAGCAGATGGAGAGGCTGCTCTCCCTCATGGTCCATAGGAGAAGACATCAAGCATGCCAGCTGCCAGTGGAACAAGGGGACTGTGATGACAATTCAGTGGGTGAGGACTAGATTCTCAATATCTTCAAACTTGATGTCCATGAGCCTGCATTGTCCCCTCCCTCACCTCAATCATTGTGTCCACAACCTTTTGAGCTCATCACCGTCCCTGTCTCTTGTCTTTTGTCTTGCTTGTTTGCATTTGCTTCCTCACCTACCCAACTTACCTGACGCAGACATACCTACTTCCCTTACCCACCAGTCCTCTCTTACTGAACTAAAAAAAAATGGGCATTTGTCCCACAAAAAATAATTGTCTCATACTTAGCTCTCCATTTTGCACATGTGGCTATACAACATGATTACATTGTTGTCACCCCTTTCTATAGTGGTGACAGTCCAAATACATTCTGCACATATAATCACTTTTTATTGTTGAAGAAATAGATAGTTATGGTTCTTTCTTACCTCCCTCCTGCACATTTCTGTATTGCTTTCTCTTTGTTATTCCCACCTGCTTGCTCCCCATTTAACCACCTATAATCTGGTCAAAAAATAGAATCACACACAACACAAATAATTAGCAGAAAAAGCAATGGATCCATTCACTTTTTGGCCTTAATGTTTTTGTGGAATTTTGTATCACTCAGCAATGCCAAGTGATGTTGAGCAGTGGTACGATGCTGTAGTTATCGCCATGCAATCTTGCTTAACCCTGCTGCACTATGCCAACACAAAGCAACATATGCACTGTAAAGAATTAATATCATTGCATTAGAACTGATTATTTAAAAGTATTTAAAACTCTTACATACACTTGGATTTGAACCCAGTATCATCTGGGCTCAAAACGAAATGGGTCAATACATTTACACCTACTGCCACAGAGTCAGTTAAGCAGCAGGTGCATTTCACAGACCCAATACTAAATGACATACTTTAGCAATGTGGCGTATGTTTGTACACACTGCTTAGCTATGTGCAAACAGAGAAAGTATATCTCTCATGTGTAAATACTCTGCCAACTGTCACATAAACCAGCTGCTCGTCACGCTATGGAAAAGTAAATATTATTATGTATTACTGCTGTTTACTGACCATTTCCTGCCTTTGATATGAAATAACACATGTAAACATAACAAAATGAAGGCCTTATCTAACAGTATGTCACATATTTACAATACAGCCATGTGTTGCCTCCCCCCAAGCACTGCAACCCTTGTGTCTCAGTACTTTTTTCACACATATATCACCTACACTACAGAAATTAATATTAAATGTTGTGTGATGTGTAATGCACATCAATCTGTTAACATGCAGAACTATAACTATTGACCCATAAGCCTAAACAGCCTTATCTGCAAGGCTAGGGAAGGGATCAGCATGGACCTTATCCACAGGGACATAGATGACCTTCATCACACTTGACCTGACCCATTTGGGTTTTGTCAAGGATAGATCTTGCTTATTAAACCTAGTGGACTTCTTTGATAATAACTCCAAAGACCTGGTTGAGGGATAACAGGACATACCACTATGCTGATTTATCCAAGGCCTTTAACACTATCCTCCTTTCAGGTATCATAAAGAAACTCTCATCTCTAGGGATTAACCCATATATTACTAGATGGAAAGCTAACTGGCTTGCTGACCGAATGCACACTATCAAAGTTGGGAACTGCCCCTCCACCACTAGACCACTTACCAGTGGAATACCACAAGGATCTGTGCTGGGCCCTCAACTGTTTGGAAACTATTTCTCTGAAGTCCAGGCAAAGATAAATGGCCTGTGGCTTTCCAAGTTTGCAAATGACTGTCAACTGGATGCAGTTATACAGAGTTCCCTGACTATGTTAACGTATTACAGAAGGGGTTGACACAGACAAATGATTGGTGCCAAACTCATGGACTGAACCGTAAAGCAAAAAATGCCTCATGATCCCCTTTGGCAATGAAGTACCTCTACTAATTATGATATACATAGCACACTTCTATGCTCAAACACAGTATCATGAAATTTGGGAACATGTTGATAGCAATCTGCACTTTAATCACTGTGTCAGTAGTGCTGAGACATACATTCTACATTATGCACCTCTTAAATAAGGCCATCTCATCCAAGACCAGGGAGGTCATACTCTTCCCTTATCAGACCACTAATTGAGTACAATGCTTCCTGGTGTCTGTACCTCACCAGACACCTGCAGCAACTGGAGAAAACACAGATGTTTGTAACTGGGAGAATACAGGGCCCCCAAAACATAACAAACATGGAAAGACTTAAAGACCTGTCACTGTACTCAGCATCATGCAGAGTGATGAGAGGTGACCTATGTATAGCCTACAGAGCAGTCTCGAACCCTGCCCTACTGGAAATGCTGGACTTCTGCAAATCAAATAGGAGAAGAATAACTTGCTCCAGGGATCCCAACCTAGCCTGTGAAATAAACAGAACTTGCTGGGGAGACATATATATCTCCCAGTGATTGCCATTCCTCTGTAATAGGCTCCCACAGCATGTGACGCAGTGCTCCACAATGACTTTATTCAACAGAACTTTGACAACTGGATGGGTGATTGTAAATTCAACCCTGGGGTGACACCTATGTCCCTCAAGGACAGGGCTATTCAGGGCTGATTACAAAAATCACTCTGCTAACAACCATCTAAGTATGCTCCATAAGGGTGCTTGTATTTTTACACTGCTAGGCTTGTAAATGGCCTAGCGATTAGGCTAGTAACCTCCTATAAATCTGTGAAGCTATGAACCTATGCAGACCTCTCAACATCTTCTCGCCAACATGCCTTGCTGATGTCATCCACTATAAGTTCACCTGCAGTCTAATAAAAGTTAGACTTGTGCCATGGTGCTACCATAAAGTACTGAGTTATGTAGTCTGTGTGTACTTAGATAGATAGAAATTCTGTTCTCACTGCAGTCAGATGTGTGTGGTGTGTGTGTGTGTGTGTGTGTGTGTGTGTGTGTGTGTGTGTGTGTGTGTGTGTGTGTGTGTGTGTGTGTGTGTGTGTGTGAGTGTGTGTGTCTAGCCCAAAGAGCAGAAGTGTGTATCTTACAGTTACCACTCCAATCTCACAGACTGACAGTGTTTTGATACTTGCACATGCCTACACATCCATGTCATGCATTCCTCCCAACATCTTTTTTCCAACATGTCCTGCTGATGTTTTCCACTATAAGTTGACCTGAAGTCTTGTAAAAGTTAGACTTGTGCCATGGTACGTGAGTAAAGCACTGAGTTCTGTAGTCTGTGTACTTAGATAGGGAGGGGTTCTATTCTCACTGCAATTAACTGGGGGTATGTGTGTTTGTGCTCCTGCTTGACATTACAGCGAGCCTTTTCCATCAGCATGTGGGACACTATTACCATATTCTCCACACCAGACACTGCTGATGTCATCTGCTATATCTGATTTGTGAATGTGCACTATTCCTAAAAGGGCAGGGTCAGAGATTGGCCTGTAGGCCAAGCAGAAGTCATCTCATCCTATACGATCCAGATTACAGTGACATGGCTTTCATTCTATCCACATATGTCATGGCATGATTTGTAGGCCCTGTATTTTCTTGGTGAGAAACACCTGTGCTCTCTCCAGATGCTGCATATGTCTGGTGAGATACTTGAATAAGAGAGCATTATACTCTATTAGTGTTCTGATGAGGTTTGAATACAGTGCTGTAATATAATCCTCAGATCTGAATACGATGGCATGTCTTATGATTGTTCACAACACTTACTTTCAATAACATTGTGGACACCTGATGGTCAAAATTCAGATTGCTATCTACTTGTGTTCCTACTACTTGCCTCACTGGGTTTCAGCATAGGGGGACTGTTGTCAATGCTGTAATTGGCAGGGAATTCCACTTTACAGAGGGACAAAATAAAGCAACATTTTTGCATTTATTTATAGGCCGTGTGGCTTTGTCACCAATGATTTGTCTGTGTTAGCCTCTCCTGTAGTATGTTATCATCATAGGTTGACTCAGTGATTGCACCCAGTATGCAAGAATCAGCAAAAGTGGTAAGCTAAAGGCTGTATACTTTAACCTGAACTGTCGAGAAATATATTCCAAACAGCAAAGGGCCATGCACAGATCCCTGGGTATGCCAATGGTGACAGCTCTACTGGTACAGGTTGATTCATCAACTTTTACAGTATGTGTTCTGTCAGAGAGCAAATTGGTTACCCATCTAGTGATGTAAGGGTTAACCCCCAGTTGGGTGAGCTTCTCAATTATACCTGAGTGAAGGGATTGTGTCCAAACCCTTGGTCGGGTCAGCATACCCAGTATGCACTGTCTTACCTTCATCCAGGCTTATCACACAGAATCAGTGGGCTGTGACAAAATCACTGATCACCTATTGTGTGACTCAGCACATAACCCTTTCTGACACAGTTGAATACACACTTCAGAACACCCTCCACACATACTATGTAGAAGGGTGTACATCAACATGCATCTATGTCAGTTGGGGGACAGCACAATGTGCATGCATGTATAGACACATACTGACTCTCCTCATCTATGGGGTAGACCAACATGTCATCATGGACCTTTTACTAAATGGACACTAGTAATATCCCAGCTGTGTGCAACAGACCTGTGTGAGTTGCCAATGCTACATTGTTTGCTACATCTGCTAGATGTCCTCAAAGAGGTCATCGAGGGCATGCATGATGACAACACTATTATCCTTTTGAACTTGATAAGCCCAAGGCACTTGACACAAATCCATACTGAGGTATTCACTCAACACTGTCAGATGTGGCCATAAACACCTATATCATGAAATGGGAAGACCACTGTATCAGATACATGGCATGGAAATATGTTGAAACATATGAAATGAACTATATCTGAGGTCCAATGCAGAAGTCTGTACATCAGGGCTGTCTGCTAGGCCCTTTCCTGTCCATGATTGAAGTCACAGACATCGCAAATGACATACGCATTCTGCATCCAAACAGCTGTCTAATGGACTGCAGAGTTTTGACAATCATTGACTCCAACTGTAGTACAGACAGTATCAACACACACCAAAGATTGCTGCTACAGCCATGACAACACTTGTAATGACAAAAAAAGATGGGGCAATTTGTTATGTCAGGAAAACAAACACACAGTCAAAGTATAATGTAGACATCACACCCTAAAATCAGGTCAACTCGTAGGTATGTGACATGTGTCCTTTGTATGTGACACAACTACTGAGTATGTGAAGGGCATCCACATCACAGGTCATACCTCCATAGTTCACAGCCTTCATCACACCAATAACTAAGTAGAATATAATGCACCCTTTTTCATGTAGCTCACTATACATCTTCCAGTGATGTGTAACTGAAGTATACCACCTTTGCCACACATCGTATTGACCATACCTAGGTATTCTTTTTGTGGTATAAACATTATTGTCTGATGGTGTGGAAACTCCTTCAAGGTGTTACACCAGATGTATATGTGATATCTGTTCTGGTGGTGAACACAGTACATACATAGCTGTTTGACAACATTAATGACATGGGTAACATTGTATATGCCAAGGACACCAGTCAACTAGCCTGTATTGATCGTAACGTCACATACAGGGATAGCAGTGTCACTCCTAACACCTCCAGCAGATGTTACAGTGTCAGGACAGTGTGTATGATTATCCTCATAGAGTGCAGACATGTCATAATAGCTGTACAAGTGTGCTTGTGCAGAACCCTCTATGATCACTCTAAATCACATATGTTATGTCAGATACATAGGCTTACTAGTGGTATTATTCTGATATTGTCCATAATTGTGGTTGCTTCTTCTAATGTTGCCCACAAGCTTTTACCTGTTTCCCACTTGCTGGAGACCTCTGCTGAGATTACACTCATATTCAGGCAAATTGGTTTGCATAGCTTCACAAAATGCTGAGTGTTTATTTTACATGGTGGTCCATGTACCCTTACAAATCATTTACACAACTTCAGTACAGAATGCCAGAAGTGGGATTTCACAATAATCTGCACTGTAGATAAACTGTCCTGTACTGTGTTTGGACCATATACTTAACAGTCATACCTGTCAACAGTTGTGGTTTTCACAGAATGTCCAGAGTTTTGCCTTTATATCTTTTGGTGTGTTCCTTATCAACTTTGGGGTTTTATGCCATATCACCGGTATGATCTCAGGACTGATGTGACTCAATAACTACATCCATTTGAGTTTCAGTCATCAAATGCTTCAGAACATGTATCTTAACACAAACCACTGATTATTCTAGCACATTTCTAAACAGCAAATATGTCAAATATATCCCTATTTCTGGGTCATTGTCCCCCATTATGTTGGTCTTTGTCGAGACGTCTTGGACTAAGAGATTGAGAGCTATCTGTTAAGCCTTGGTGATCATTGTGGCATTCCACGCAAAACAATAGATCTTCAATACTCTAATTTAAACAGGATTACTATCCATGTTAACTTACATGGTTTCCTGGCTGGCAACACTGTTGAGGAATACTTACACGGTTTGGCATTTTAACTTTCGTTATTCTTATCTCGTCCATGCTGTCTTCAGCATTTTTGGCTTTTATTTAATTGAAGGAGACCCTATGCTTCTGACCTTAGATACATGTTTCTGGCACCGGACACATGATCCTGACAGGAGATGCTTAGTCATGGAAAAAGAAGCATCTAAGGAATGGGAAAATATAAACAATAAAACCTAGAGATATTTGAAAAATATAAAAAAGAAATATGGACATGGGAAAGAAAGAGAGCTTTGATACGGTGCAATATTTATGCAAAGGAGAAAGCCAAGTTAACTAATATAGAGGAGGCAGTCTCAAAGATATTTGAAGAGAAATACAGGCAAAGGCATCCAGATATGGAAAATTTCACAATAAAAAAATAATATCACAAAGATGTAATGTGGAAAAGAAGATTAGTAAAGCAGAAGTTAAAGAAATAGAAGTTGACGTTATGGAGTACCTGTGAAGTAAAGGATTTAATGTATAGGGTCTAACACAGACTACATCACAACATGATGGAGTGAGTTCCCAGAATAAGGAAAAGCAAGAAGATCAGGAGTCATGTGAAGAAGAAATATGGACATGGGAAAGGAAAATAGATTTAATATGGTATAATATTTATGCAAAGGAGAAAGCAAAACTAACCAATACAAAAAGAGCAGCTCTAAAGATATTTGAAGAGAAATACAGGCAAAGGAATCCAGATATGGAAAACTTTACAATACAAAAAATAAGAAGACTAAGAGAAAAAGTAGAAAAAGAGATTAGTAATGGAGAAGTCAAAGAAGTAGAAACTGAGGTTATGGAGCAGCTGCAAAGAGAAGGATTCAGTGGAGAAAATCAAATGCAGAAAGCACCACAAGAGGATAGAGCAATGGATATACAAATTAAGGGGAAACCAGTGGAACAGGAAGCAATTGGTCAGGTGCCATCTCAAGATATTTTGGAGCCTTCCACAGGAAACCAGTATAAATGTTCACTTGAAGCTAGACAACAAGGAAAGGAACAGGAAACTGTGGAAACTCTGATGCAGTCAATGCTGAGGAATTATAGGACAGTGAGTTTCCATATGACAGAGCAACAGATGACAGAGGATGAAATTGAAGAGAATGTGCCACAGAAAGATTCTATAGAATTTTCGGTACTTACGTATTATCGCAACCACATTCTCAACAACTCGATAATACGTGAGTAGCGATGCATCTGCACAGTGGTCCAGTTTCTCAGTACTTTGTATTGAAACATAAGCAACTGACTGAGGGGATTTCAATAATAAAAGCTGTGGCTTTGCTGATGGCCGAAAGCAGGAACCTAGACTGTCAGAATTTCTGTACAAATGAGTCAACCCACGTTGAATTGACCTGCAGTGTGTGGTTGTAAGTGCTCTGATTCACTTTCTTTTAAATAACATGAAAAGAGAAATACACGTGCAGGCTGAACCTGCAATGCATGTTGTATGGCTTAATTAGTGCAGTGGTGTACGCGGGTAAAGAAGTAAAACCAAAGAGTGCCAACAAGACAAAGACTGACATCAGCAAGCAAGCCACCATACCAGCTGCAGTTAGTGATGTCACATCACGGGCGCTGGGTATTGCTATTGCTTCGCATGCCTGGCAGATGGTTACCAGATAAAATGGGTGGAAATTTTTAAATAATGGTGTCTCAAAGGCCCCCAAAATATGGACAGATTTTACATATTGCCATTAAAAATTTTCTTAGAAAGTGTACAACTGTCAACAGCTACCGTTACTTACATGTTCTCAACTTGGTTGACAGCTGAAAATTTTTTGGGCTTTCATTTCCCCATACAGGAAAGTCACTGTAATGACAGATACCTTCAGTGACACACACTTGCAAATTAACTTTACCAACACATTTCGGCAGAAGAAGGGCTTAGAAATGAGCCGCTTCTCCTGCTCCAGTTGTGGTTGCGATAATACGTAAGTACCGAATTTTCTATAGAATGCACACAGGAAACAGAAAACAAGGGATGTGCCCTCAGTTTGGAAGAAAATGAGCTAAGGGAAGAGTTGCTTGATTTAATGGACATGGATAGATATATTAAGATCAATGAGAGAAACAGACTGCAGAAGGTCAATAAAACACAAAAAGTAAGAAGTCTCACAAAACAAATGAATGCAGTAATTAGGACTGTCCATAGAGATCCATGTGATATAACAGAAGTAAACAGGATATATTACTGTGCAGCTAAATTAATAACTGATAAAGTTCTACCACAAGAACACAATGTAGTGAGGGAAAGGAAGGGGAGAAATCAAATACCATCATGGAAATACCGAATAGAGAAAACTATAAAGCAATTAAGGCAAGAAGTGTCACTGTTAGAACATTATAGAAGAGGGAATAGATCAACAAAAATACTAAGAATGACAGATGTGATAAAAGCAATGTGCAGTATTAGAACAGACCAGGATCTGTCATGCACTAGTTCAAATAAACTAAAAATTTCAGCACAAACAGAAAAACTTAGAAGATACACAGATAAATATAAGGGAAAAGTACAAAATAAGCAATTTCTTGATGACCCAAAAAAGTTTTATAGAGAATGGGAAATAAGGTAAAAGGAACTGAAAGACTGCCAAGAAAGAGGAAGTAGATATATTTTGGAGAAGTATTTATGAAGATCCTGTGGAACATAACAAAGATGCTAAATGGATAGAAGTAAAAGAAAGAATACATTTTTTAAAGGTACAGGATATGAAATGGGATGAAGTAACAGCCAGAGAGATTGAAACAAAGTTGAGAAAATCCTCTAACTGGAAAACTCCAGGCCCAGATGCAGTATTTAACTTTCAGTTAAAAGTATTAACATCTTTGCATGAGGATTTAGCCATGAGTACAAACTATTTATATGCATACCCCAAACAGGCACCACACTGGCTAACAACAGGCAAAACAATGCTCTTACTTAAGAGTCAACCTGCAAACTACCCTAAAAATTATAGACCAATAACTTGCCTTCCAACGTTATAAACTATACACGGGAATTGACGCCGACAGAGTTTATAGTCATTGAGAAGAAAAGTCAATTATGGCAGTAGAACAAAAAGGCAATAAAAGAAAGTCATATGGAACAAAGGCTCATGTGTTGTTAAATAAAGTTATAGTGGAGAACTGTAAAAAAGGGAAGTATCTTAGTATGGCAAGAATTGTTTCCAAAAAAATTTGATAGTATCCCACATTCATGGATAAAAGAGTGCGTAATAATATATAAGATACACCCTACATTGATTGACTACATTACAGTAACCATGAAATAATGGCAGACCACTTTGCAATTAAGCCATGATTAAGGACAGATTATTAGCCCAGGGATAAAAATTCAAAGGGGGATATTCCAGGGTGACTCTCTGTCACTGCTGCTATTCTGCCTTGCCATTAATCCATTAAGCTGTTTACTTAACAGCTTAGGCCATGGCTACAGTTTGACTCCTAGAAAACATCAAAGTCTAATGACTTCTCATCCTCTCCTTGTCGATGATTTAAAATTGTATAGCTCATTAAATGAGGAACTGAAAGCACAGCTGCAGGTTGTCAAAACTTTTTCAGATGATATTAGAATGTCATTTGGTCTTGATAAATGTGCAAAAGCAACCTTTAAAGCAGGAAAACTGCAGCACCAAGAAAACATCAGTTTGGGACAAAAATGTGATATAAAAGAACTTAAGCAAGAGGGAGTGTATAAATTTTTGGAAATTGATGAAGTATCAGCAATAAAACATGAACAAATGTGAATAAAATTCAGTAAGGAATACTTTAGAAGACAAATTAATCCTGAGAACAGCACTGACATCTAGGAACAAGATCCAAGCTATAAATCAATTTGCTCTTCCTGTCCTAAAGTACAATTTTGGAGTGACTGACTGGCCCTAAAAAGTGTTGGATCGATTAGATATTAAAACAAGAAGGATACTTCATGCTCACCAAATGATTTATAAAAATCAGTGTATACCAAGATTATATATTCCCCGTTCTGAAGGAGGAATGGGTCTCCTTGAAATTGATTACATGTATAGATATGCAATTGTGGGACTCCACACATATCTGCTGACCTCACAAAAAACAAATGCAGTGAAAGTTTTGAAACATGAGGAGAATAAATCTAAGATGACTTCTCTGCTTAATATAGCAGAATCATATCAACGTCAAGCAGGAATGGAAATCAAACCAGAAGTAGATAAAAAAACAGACAGCAACTGAATGTGCCAAAAAACAAAAGAAAGAATATAACGTAAAGGACCAGATGAGAAGGCAAGAAATGTGGAAAAAACATAAATATAGTTGGAAGTATAGAAAACTTCTGAAAGAGCCTCATGTTGATCAAGAACTAATGCAGGAATGGTTAAGGAGAGGGAAATTCAAACCAAGAAATGAAAGGTTAATATTGGCAGCCCAAGATAGTAGGCTACGTACACGCTGGTTTACAAAGTCCATTGAACATGTGGGAGTAACAAACAAATGTAGGTTTCGTAAAATCAAATTGGAAACAGTCACCCATCTTGTTGCTGGTTGCGACACACTAATGGCAGAAGGACTGTATACTGAAAGGCATAATAATGTGGTGAGACTGTTTCACTGGGGATTGTGCAAATATTATGGTATCGAAGTGGCTGAAAAACACTAGAAACATGAGCCACAAAGCATCATAGAAAATTATGAAGTTTATATCACATGAGATCACCCATTATCAGCAGTCAAAAGATAGATGCTAGAAAACTGGATATAGTGGTCCAAGAAAAGAAGACAAAAGTAGCATTGATCATTGAAATCGCCACACCCAGTGACTACAGTGTCTTACGTACAGAGAGACACAAAGTCATAAAATACCAGGATCTGCAGGCAGAAATGAGAACAATGGAGAAGAAAGATACCCAGAGAGTTCCAATAGTAGTAGGAGCAACAGGTGTTATGAAAAAGAATCTACAATCATATTTAGATATGTTACCAATCCATGTAACCCTGTACGAATTGCAGAAAAAGTCATTACTGGGCACATTGCGGGCGCTGTGAAGAGCACTTTTGGCTGACATCAAAGAGTGAAACAATACTAATTTTATGAACTGTAATCGTACTTTGACTTAGGAATGGGGTCCATTCCCGTCATGGTATTAGAAACCCAAAAGACTTGGAGAAATTAAAATGAGATGAGACATGGAAATGAAGTCGTCTTTGTGTGTACTGGCAGGAAGTGATTAACTTTCCTTAAATTTATTGAGTATATTTGGGTTTCAGTGTAGCATTGCTTTTCAGTTCTTAGGATTAGTCCATGTTACACTCTTCAGCAGATTTTTTTTAGCCCTTGTTGTGGATTTTAACATCAGACATCCAGGTTAATGTCTTCCAGCATTCTGTGCATCAGTCAGCATGCTTATGCCAGTCAGTCTCAATGTTTCTTCATGGGTTTACTCAAGATCCATTTGGTCTTGTTCAGACAAGATTACCTTTTAAAACTGTAATGTCCATACCCTTATAACGTATGGTGGGTTAGTATCCAGTGTCAATGTTAGTATAAAGATGTTTTTATCCCTTCCATAACATCAGACATGGATTATTCTGTATGCAGAAAACATGTTCATTTAATGATCAAGTCACTCTCTCACACCAGCATTCAATCCCAGCCTCAGTTAGACTTACATGAACTACATATATGACTTATATACCATAAACTACTTCTCAATCCTTATAAAATCAAAATTATGCTTTTTTGGAACATGTGACTATTTAACTATCCATGGAAACAGCCTCCTACTTTCAAATATATAGGATTATGGCTTGATCAATCTCTAAATTTCCATTTCCACATAGACAGAGTGAGAACAAAATTAAACCTTCTTCCTTCCTTTTCTGGGCCCAAACAACATCTTCTTTCTCTGTCTCTACTAGTCAGAGCAGCCATTGTCTGTTATAATATGGACTACCCACTTTCACATTCTCTTCGAAGAAGAACACCACCACACTTCAGAAAATCTCCAACAGCATCTGCTGATTCATTACAAACTCATTTTTCCACAGGCATTGCTGTTTCAACCTAGAAAAAGCCAAATGACTACCCATAAAACAAAGCTCTAACCTACAGTTAGGATCCCAACTCTACAAACTCCTTCATCTTGAGACATTTACTCGCCTTGCAGCTAAACATCTTAAAAATCACTCCTCATATAACCTGATACTCTACTCATAAAGCCACACCAACTGTCTTAATGTGTAGAAGCAAACTGTAAGCACTGCATGAGTATTGTCCTCTCAGGCACCTCCTCTTTGTGGCAAGCTTTCCATTGACCTAAAGGAAATTTAACGCTTACTCCAAATTCAGAATGCAACCCAAAAAAGACTTCTCCTTTCAAGTCAAATGCTCTTGTTTCAACACAGGACCTATCCCCTAACACAGTATCTATATCTCTTTTTCATTTCCTTTCTCCTCTCAGAGAAATACTGAAGTTTACCAACTTTAGAAACTAATGTATATATTGTGCATTACACTCTGATTATTTACTGGAATCTACATATACAATTTTTCTATGCAACTAATTATAACTGGTCTGTTATTGTTTATATTTTTGCCTTTTTTGTCTATGAAATGCTTTGTATTTCACTTGGGCTGCACCTGAAATTTTGTCAGTAGTGATCAGTTCACTACCCAGATAAACAAATATATATAAATAAATAAACTGCAGTTTGCTATTTCTCAGAATGCATTTCAAGAAATCCATCCTCAAGGTTAGCACTCAAAGTGAGTTTCTAGAAAAATATTTCTTAACAATATAACAAACTGAAGAACCAAAACTACTGTCTCGTGGATATCATCTTCTGAAAATGAGCACAAGTGAAAGAAATAGCATAAATGGTTTAATTCAGTTCATCTACAAAGACATTTTCAAAACTGAATATACAAAGATAATCACAAACTAAAATACAAAAGCAGAATCACCTGAGCAAATTACTTACAACCTATCCAGATGTAATAAACTGGTTTCAATTAGTGACCTAATCATAACCCTCTCTATACATCTATTTTATATTCATTTGTTGATGCTTAAAATTAACCTAACTCTACAGCAAGCACATCATGGGCTATACACAGCAAAGTAATGCAACTTTTCAGTCATTAAGTTTATGTTTAACTATACAGCTGTCTATATATTGACTTGGTTTTCTTTGCAGGCAAGTACTGGGCTAGCTACCCCTATGAGTAATTTTTTAAGCCTAGAAATGTTTCCCTTTCAAAGAGGAGAATCAAACCTTATACTATGAGTTTGTGAGGCAAGCACCTTAACCATTATACCAACCTGTTATGTCACATATTTAACAGGGCAAAGTTCTTGCTGCACTGTAGCTATACTTAGAGGTATGACTTGAAGAGTCTTTGAAACATTTGACTCTCACAGTTCTCTGTTTATTTTCTTGTGACAATACTGGTTGTGATACTTTCACTTGTTTGTGTTCTGGGAACTCCTGTACATTTCTCTTATGCAGATGTATGTGATTTCATCTACGCAAAGTTTCATGTTCCTGATTAACAATACAGGAGCTAGGCTAAAGAGTTTGCCAGCTACTTCTACTTCAGGATGTAGACTTTGCCAGAGCTTTTTTACTCTTATTCTGTCTAGAGCTTGCAGATCTGGTATTTCCTTGGATTTTGTATGACAACAGTATTTATATCTCTGTTGATTTCTTTCCAGCATTCTCCGGCTTACCTTGCATTGATTTTCAAGTTTCAGTAATGCAAATGTAGCCAGTTTTCTTTTAAACCTTGTAACCATTAACATTTGAACTGGCGAGAGAGAGTAAACCTTTGCAATGGAGTATTCCTATATTCCAGATCTACGAGGTGACAATCCTTATAACTTTTCTTCAGGTCTTTGTCATCAAACGTTTCACTCTTTAGAGATTTTTCTTCAGCTGACCATTGGAGTATGGATCGTGTGGACTGGATGTTATATGCCTGAATTTCTATTATTTATGTACAAATCTTCTGATTTCATAATTTTTGTGTTGGGGACCTCTATTTGAAATTACAACAGTGAGTATCCCCATTGTTAAGAATATAGATTTACGTGCACTAATCAGTTGCTTGTTTTGCCTGTCAGGTTGCCTACCTCTGGGACCTTGGAATCCTAATATATGGATATGGGTCACATGGCTTCTTTGGATCAGATGCAGACATTGCACACTTAATTCCATGGATGATCTTGTACCAAATATACTATCCTTTCTTCCTCTAGATTGTTGTCATGGCATGCATTGCAGATGATACAACTGAGCATTGCTTGTTCCATCTGATTCAAAATTCCTGTCTCACACATATAACCTGTCAAGCATATGTTTAATCACTTAATTGGTAACTATTATTCTGCCAGCCCTGGACATAACATTTCACTGAATGAAAAGTAAGACTGAAATTTCTTTCTTTACTGCTTGCTTTTTGTAAAGGGTATCCTTGCACTGCAATATATTTTATTAAATACATTTCCAAGTGAGTGCCACCTCTGAAATTCTTATTTTTATGTTATCGGTGACTGTGATATTACTCAAATACTTTTTAGTTCCTCTTCTATCAGTTACTTATGATTTTTTGCTAAATTTGTTATAATCAACATATCTCCTATGTGTAGATGCTTGTTTGGTCTGTATTCTGTTCACAGGGTATACATCTATATATCCTCTGTGATCTCAGCAGTGCATCTCCTGGATTTCAACAAGGCATTTAGATTGGCTCCAGACTACATGCTTCTTGCAAAGGTGAGGGGTGATGGGAGTTGTGAGCAGGTAACTAAATATATGGATGGAGACATAGTTGTATAACAGAAAACAGTATGTAATAGTCTGGGAAGGCACTTAGAAAATATGAGTCTGACAACTGCTGTTCTATAGGGGATGTTTATAGGACAGACTCTGTGCTGTGTATTTATCTGTGACATCATACCAGGAATCAAAGCTCATTAAGTCGCCTTGCGGATGATACCAAAGCTGGGTAACATTGATGGAAAAAGTCTATAAAAGTGTTTTGAGAGTCCAGAAGAATGGCCCAGAATGTGGCAGTTTGATTTCATTCCATCATAGTTGATTATGGTGTACCAGAGGAGTGACGACCAGTAACTATTTGAATTGCTGACTGTATTGGTTCCGGGTTCCTTTTCTTGCCAGGGCATAATAGGGGAACTAGCTTATGTCTCAGGTGAAGCAGTAGAGTTCATTTAAACGCCCATGGCAGTCCTAGTTCCTCCAACACCTTCAAGATTATAATGGGCTTCTCCTTAGTCTCCCAGGTGTTAGTCAAACAGCTTGTAAGAAAGGTCTTTGCAAAGGAAATGGGAAAGGGCATCCTTTGCCATTTTGGGGTTCTAAATGAGTCCATATCACATAGTCAAAGTTTTATAACTTCAAACAAAAAATGTACGAGCCATTCTGTTCGAACTTACAAAACTTCGACTATGAATAAAAAAAAAAAAAAAAAGAAGGAAAAAAAAATAAACTGTTGTAAGCAGGGGGGGAAGCACCTCTGCACCCCACACCACCCACTACTTAACTATACCAACTCTGCGATCGCACCTCATTCAACAGAACGGAAACCTGCCCTAACAGAGATTTCCATTGAAACCCTCGAACTTGTACAAGTTCGAACTTATGGTCTCGATCATGCAAGGTTTGAACTTGTACAAGTTCGACTATGTGATAGGAACCCTCCTAAACAGGACATAGAGTGGAGAACATTTTTTAATTTCATAAATCTAAATAACTTTTCAAATGTTTTATACCAAAGAAGTTCAAAATGTTGACGTTATGCTTTCTACTTTTACTGCTACCTTATTGGGTATGGATGTTAACATTGGCTCTATAGATTGCCAACCTGCAGGTTCTCATAAAGCAATCATAAAAGTAATTACTATGACTCACGGCTGGAATATAAAATTTCCAGTTCATCTTCTTGCCTTCTGCTTCTTCCTTCTACTTCCAATGTGTTCAATAAATAAATGTCTAAAACCAGTGTTATGTGATGAACCACAGTGTTCTCATTTAATCCTACACGAATGGTTACTTTAAACAAGGAATTGCATTGTAAAATTTGCATTCTGGTTGTAGAATAAGCCTAGTGCTTTTCATAAGATGCAGGCTACCAGATTTTGTCTCTGGGCATATCTGCCCATAGTGTTCTCATCTGAAAACCCTAGAAGACACCCTTAACATAGAGATTACACTTGCTTTGAGTGGAGATCTGTAGAATTTTTTTTTAGTTCACTTAAATATGGGGACTGCCCAAACTTTAAAAACAACAACAACAACAAAAAAATGGAACAATGGACACCCATATAATCACCATAAAATCACATTTGTATTGATCTGTGTGCTTTCATCAGTAAATTACATCTGATGTCTGACTGATTATAGGGGTGTCTGTTGTTCAGTTTTTTTGTTTTTAAAGTTTGAAATATGGGGACTGCTAATAACAGATTTTTTGCAGGTCATCAGAACCCATCCATCCATCCATCCATCCATCCATTCATCAATCCGTCCAACCGGGTTCCGGCATGTAGCTCGCAAAACATTTCCCTGTGACCTACATCGCCGAAACCAAATGGCTGCAGCAGCACTTTGCAGTAGTGCAATATGGCTGAAAAGCATAGCCGCTACAGCTGTAAACTATGAACGGAAATATTATACCTGGTGGCGATCCTTACAGACAGCTGCCCGGCTGTATTCAAGCAGAGACACCCGTACTGGATGTGTAACACATTCCTTATTCTCATTCAAGGAATGCATTTATTTCATTATGTATTTATATAAATAATGAAATAAATGCATTCATTGAATGAGAATAAGGTATGTGTTACACATCCAGTATGGCTGTCTCTGCTTGAATACAGCCGGGCAGCTGTCTGTAACGATCGCCACCAGGTATAATATTTCCGTTCATAGTTTACAGCTGCAGTGGCTATGCTTTTCAGCCATATTGCACTATGGCAAAGTGCTGCTGCAGCCATTTGGTTTTGGTGATGTAGCTCGCAGGGAAATGTCTTGCGAGCTACACGCCGGAACCCCAGTCCAACCATCTAGCCATAAATCAATCCATAGATTTGTGGATTGTTGCTAGGCTACTAACCCAGGGGTCTTTCTAAGCCTAGCCAAGTTTTCCCAAAACAATAATGATGTGTCGAATTCACAAAGGACATCAAGGAAAAGGTATTTATAAGGTACCTCTGTCCATAAGGACATGGCTGTCAGGTCTGGTTTAAATTTCCTTTTCCTCATCAACTGGTCTTAAACTGGGTAATAGATGACCTTAGCTTCACATGGATGGAAAGCCTGTTCCATAGGAAGGGCAGTCTCTGGGGCATATATCTATCTCCCAGGATGTTCTTTTTAAGTCACAAACAAAATTCAGGTCTTTAGACCTTGTATTTCTGGTACTCTTTGACTTATGAATATGTAGGAGATTCATAAGTATGGGGATTTTGGATGCTTTGTAAGCCAGGCATAGATCACCCCTCAGCAATCTGCATAAGGCAGGTTTGTTATGTCTTTTTTTGGAAGGAACTTCTGAGGTCACTCTAGTTTCTGCATATGATTGATGAGGTACATACCAAAGAGAGCATTGTATTCTATGAATGGTCTGATACGGGCAGAGTACAGTGGGATAATGACCTCTTTACACCTAGACGCCATGCCCTTACTTTTAAGTTGTGCAACATAGAAGGATTTCCCCACCTCTGTGCCCATCCAACCATCCATTCATCTATCCATCTACACATTTATTTAACTATCTAATTTATCCATTTACTGCACCAAGCATCTTCATCACAAAATTTTGGATAGAGCTGCTTTGACTACTGACTAAAATCACAACCTGCTTTATACATTTCATTCAATCTCTCTTAAAATATTAATGAGAGCAAAAAAAGGGAAATAAAGTAAATCTATTAATGGAAGCAAAAAAGGAAAAATATATTTTCATTGAAAAAAAAATGGATGTTTTATGTGTCAGTGACTCATGGCTTATTAACTTTCAGCAGGGCAGGGTCTTCTATTGCAATCTAAAATTCCTCAGTCTTATCAATTGAATAATTTACAGAACATACATAATAGTTAGGTGTTTCCTGAAGAATGTTTCTTCTCTTTTAAAATGAGGATGAAATACCTTCAGCAACAAAATCTTATTCAACAAAAATTGAACAAAGGTATGGCATCTAAGTCCAAGAAAGTCATTGTTCCACTGTATTTGGCATTCATCAGACCTATAATTGAGTACAATGCCCCTTTTGGTATGTACCTAACCAGGCATATCTAACAACTGGAATGTCAACAGGGGTTCCTCACTAAAAGAATACAGGGCATAGGTAATATGTCCTATGCAGACCGCCTCAAGGCCCTATCCCCTCAAGGCCCTATCCCTGTATTCTGCCTTCTACAGGCTTTGGAGGGGAGATCTATGCCTGGCATACAGGACATTGTCAGACCCCACTCTGATGGACCTCCTGCATATCCATAAAACAAACAGTACCAGAATTACCCATTCTAAATACTTAAACCTTGCCTGTGATATAAATAGGACCTGCTGAAGAGATAGATATGTATCCCAGAGACTACCTCATCTATGGAACAGGCTCCCCATCCATGTGAAGCAGATTTCCTCCCTAATCCAATTCAAGTGCAAGTTGGACAATTGGATGGGAAACTGGAAATTCATCACTGGTTTGGCACCTATGTCTCTAATGCAAACGGGTAACCTGTAAATGGTTCATCTCCCAGGCTCATGCTTACACTTATCAAGGGTACCAGAACTCACCAGAGATTTGGGATGCATGGCTACGCTTAAAAAGGCCCTTGTGATCGTTAGCCTAGTAAACACCTGTGAACCTATGAAACTATGAAAGGTTTTCCATTCTTTGTCCTGCAAAAGGGTTGGACCATTTATTTATTTTTGTATGCTTCAGATCTTACAATTCTTGGCTGGTGTTGTTGCCACTACTCTTGGTCTTCCATATTCCTCAGTCAATATCAAAGTCTAGCTGAATGACATTTCTGCTTTCTTTGTCCATTTTCTTCTCCTGCATCTTCTCATACTACAATTACACAGTTTCTTGGAGTTATTTTGTATCTTAGGTCTCTTAAGAGAGATATTTCCTTAGCCTAGGATTTTAACTTTTTGACTGAGAGGTTGGCTTCATCTACTTTTAAGCTTGCAGACTGCGTGAATTTGAAGTTTCTTTTTGGGAATTTCTTTTTAACTGTTGTAACTTCGGTGACTTTGATTTCCGAACTGCAGCCAATAATATGAAGAGAACCTTTCATAATTTCCTTCAGAAATGTATAGTCAGATCTAGGGAAGCCACTGACCCTTTTATCAGATACAGGGAAGCAGGTGTCTCAGCTGCTGAAGTGCACAAGTGCAATTCATGAAGAGAATCATATATGCTCTACGCTCTTCATGAGATTCCCAAGAGAAAGTATTATGCAGTGCGCACTGTGCATCTGCTCAGTGCACTGCACATTTGAAGACCTGTCACCAGGTAGTCTGACGCAGAATGTTACATCAGAGCAAGCGTCACAAGGCATGAGTCATGTCATGGCAGCCTGTACACCTGCCAGGATAGTACCACTATTTAGCACTAAAGCAGTATGAATAGACATTGAAATGGTCCACAGCATAGCATAACAGTCTGTACATTACACACATCAACAGTGGCCAGAAAAACTGGGAAAATGGACAAATATGGGACTGGACACAATGTATGGCAGTTTGCATGCTATACAGTGGGAAGCTGCTACATGACATGGACATGTTCATGTTTGTCAACTGTATGAGGAAGATGATGGATGTCTCTGCTTGGTCTCATAGATGCACAAGCATACACATGCACTGTCATCTGTGTGTGACTACGTGTGTTTGTGAGTGCATATATATATATAAATATGTGTGTGTGTGTGTGTGTGTGTGTGTGTGTGTGTGTGTGTGTGTGTGTGTGTGTATGTGTCTGATAGGTAGGAATATACTACCCAGTTCAAGGAACATTTTACTTGGCTGTGGCTTATTACCCATTCCTACATTACCATGCTCCTATGCATCTCATTAGGACCTTATATTTAATGAGTCATATTATTGTCCTGCTGTGTTTCACAGCCCCTGTGGTTTACCCTGTGGAATGTTCAACCTGGCTTGAATGGGTAACTGTAGTTCATCAATAGGAAAGTGAGTTGCAATACGTCTGTTGCATAATATGTGGTTTTGTTTGAACTATGCATGAATGTATGTATATATGTGTGTGTGTGTGTGTTTTTTTGTGTGTAGGGGTTTGCATGTGTGTGTGTGTGATTATATGTAGATATGTTGATACACACACACACACACACACACACACACACACACACACATATATATGTATACTTGCTATACGTATGAGTACTTCACAAGTGTGTGTGTGTGTGTGTGTGTGTGTGTGTGTGTGTGTGTGTGTGTGTGTGTGTGTGTGTGTGTGTGTGTGTGTGTGTGTGTGTTTAGGATAGGCTTTCTGCTTGATATATTTACAGTATGCCACTGGCAGAAATGTGGTAGCCCTTTTGATTTTGCAGATGGGGCATGCAGATGATTGATAGACCACTAGAACTATGCTGAAACTCCTTCATATGATAGTCTCCATGTTTCTGAATTGTGTTAGCATTGTTATTCAAGCTGAAATTACTCATTTGCATATATTCTGTGCTCCAAGAATAGTCTTGGTGCACAGTGACACATTGCATATGTAAGTTTGAGATGATATCGTCTATAATTTGCTTGTATGCTTTTTACTATTTATTTCCTATGAAATGATGCCAGGCACTGGGACTGTGGCATGTAACTGACTCAAACTATCATTTTCTAAGTTTCTTTCCAAACCAAGAAAATAATAATGTAAGAAATTCTGCATACTACAGATACCCATAGACAATTTGTGTATTATTCTCAAAGGAATGAGCATGTCAGAAAATATGACCGATTGTTTCACTTATGAAAGAGAAACAGGCATTAATAAAAAGACACTTTCCAAATGGTGAGGAGGCTGCATTGCTTCTTCTCACGTCAGATCTAATCAAGCTTTTGTCAAGAGCTGTAAAATGGGGGCCAGACTGGGAGTGAATTTTCAAACTGTCATCCAGTGGTCGAGGTTACATTTGAATAGAGTCAGGGATGGACTCTGTTTCACATGGATAGGGATCCTTTGAGACATATATCTGTCTCACCAGCATGTTCTGTTTGTGTTGCAAGCAGGGTTTAAATCCTTAGATCTAGTGTTTATGGTGCTGTTTGTTTTGTGGATGTGCAAAAGGTCCATCAGGGCTAGATCTGACGAAGCTTTATATGCCAGGCATAGATCACCTCTCAGCAACCTGTAGGACACTGAGAATAGAGATAGGGATTTAAGGCTGTCTATATAGGGAAATGTGTTAGTGGCCTGGATTCTCTTGGTCAGGTACATGCCGATGGTGGCATTATACTCATTGGTGGGTGTGATAATAGCTGAGTAAAGTGGTACTATAACTTCCTTTGACTTGGATGTCATATCCTTTTTATAAGTTGGGTGACATAGAGTGATTTTCTTAATACTTTGGCTACACATTGCACAAAGATGAGATTACCATTTATATATTTTCCCAAATCCATAACTACTGGGTATACTCTTAGGAGTGTCTTACTGATGGAGTAATTAAACTGTACTTTTTCGCCAATGGCACTATAATGCATTTCTTAGGACCGAGTTTTAATCCATGGCTGTGGCAGCAGTCATTTGTCTGTGTTAGACCCTCATGCAGAATGTTAGTTTCTGCAAACTTTTTGAGCCAGATGCCCTTGACATTAGCCTTGACCTCCAAAAAGTAGATGCCAAACAGGAGCAGGACCAGCACTAAGCCCTGATGTACTCTGTGGTGACCGGTCTTTTGGTGGAGGTAGTCTCACCGATCCTGACTTCTTGGCTCCTATTTGTGAGTCAGCTGGTGATCCAGTAAGTCATGTAAGGATTTATGCCTAGTTAGTTGAGTTTGTCAACAATACCCGACTGGGATATTATATTGAATGCCTTAGTCAGGTCTAGGTAGGTAGTATGCACTATTTTCACCTCATCCATTGTCTTGGTGACCCTCTCAAAGAAGTCTACCAGGTTAAGTAGGCATGATCTTCCTTTGACAAAACCAAACTGGGATGGGTTCAGTGTCTGTAGGATGCCAATGTCTTCACTGAGCATTTCCATGATAATTTGTTCCATGGCTTTGTATATTAGACTAGTCATACTAATAAGTCTGTAGTTTTTGGAGAGTTGGTTGATGGTCCACCCCTGTGAAGAGGGATAACAGTCGCAGTCCTCCAATCACATGGTACATAACCTGTTTTGCCTCTGTAGCTGAAAGTGACTTAAGTGGTCCTGATAGGTCATGTTTCAAACTATTTAAGAGGCAACCTGGGATATTGTCTGGGCCCACTGAGGCTGTGTTTTTGGCCTTAGTCAGTGCTACCATGACCTGCTCCCTGCTAATAGTTAGGGGGTTATGCTAGTAGGGAATTCATGGGCTGGAGTAGTGGGGGGTGAAGTTAGAGCTGAATTTGTTAACTGGCAGATTTGCTATGACACACTACTCATAGAAGATAGCACCATTTACCACTAATTCAGTAACGTTTTGAACATAGTTGTGTTACCCATGTCCTCCCATGCTGACAGATATTGAATCCCCCTGTAATGACACCAGAAACTAAGCCAATTGTTAAAGCCAATCATTTTTGTTCATACTGTGACATTATCCTTGGAGAACATAGAATGCAGCCCAATGCAAGGCACAAGCCTGTCTGAGACACATATTCAGAGATTCACAATATTGCCTTTCATATAGCCCAGTGAGGCACATCTCAGGTCATTTACACCTACATGGATTATGATAAAATGTTACTGGTACTCAGATGAGTAGATGACTCAACTGGTGTTGTGCCAGTACCCTGAACCAGCTCCCTACCCCCTCAGGTCTTCAAGTGAAGAGCCAAAAAAAAGAAAACCACTTTGGTAATGTAACAATTGGCTTATTACAGTTCCTTCTACTAGCACACTAACCACGTGGCCAGATACACCCCCTGCTCCCTGCACAACTACTAAGGTTCCATTTTGTGCCCTGCCCCTGTCCCTCCTTCTGCCTATTTTATTTAAAAAAAATCATTATTTTAAACTGTAGCAAACAGTGCTAGTTGGAATTATTGAAGCATGGCAGGCTTTTTTTTTCAGAGACTTACTCTTATTTGTAGTTCTGTAATCTAATCTAATCTAATCTAAACTAATCTAATCTAATCAGTACTGCAGTGAGTGTATTACTATTTTACATGGCAGTACTTTTCAAGAAGTTTGGGCAATTGTAAAATAGGTTGTATCTCTGTATTGTACTGATGGTAGACTTGCACTCAATGCAGTTCATTTTTAAAAATGGCATGAAAGGTGTGCTTTGTTTCTGTGTGAGTAGTTACTCATTTCTGTATTATTTTCAGGAGTCTAATCCAAGCTAATGATGTTGTTAGTTGTGCTGTGCATACCTTTCAACTGTGCAAAACATTGCAGATTATCCCCGACTGGGTTTTCATGCACATGCATGGGACTTTAGCACAATACTGCTGCAAACTGAATACAAGACTCCCATGCGCACATCACAATCGATATTTGTGGAATACTCCCAAGACTATCATAATTCCACCCTCTATCACCCTCCAAATACTTTCATAAATAAGTCTTTCTTCTCTTATAAACTGCACTGCGTATCTGTCCACAGTTTAGTTCTACATTTTTTTTTTCAGAAAAGGAAAAGAAAACAAATTACATTTTGAATAATTTAAATAATGATCCAGATGTCACTCCTTTGCCAAACAGTAACTCTTTGTGTGCACGCGTACGTATGCTCATGCACATGCTCATGCATATTTGTGTTTGAGCATGCACTTTTGCACGTGTGTATGTGTGTGAGTAATAGCTTCCATGAAGATCATTACAGTGTCTGTTCCTAATTTTACTTTATTTTCAGACAGATCCATACCACTTAATGTCTTCGTCACCTACATAACAAACAAAAACACATTACCCCCACACCTACTGCTGAAACTCAAAACATTAACAAAACCAGACTTGTACTGCTGTGAACCAGCAGTGATAACAGTAAGTGTGACCGCAAAAATTAAAGTAATGTATTCACCAGTTAAACACAAACACACGCATATATATATATATATATATATATGTGTGTGTGTGTGTGTGTGTGTGTGTGTGTGTGTGTGTGTAGTGTGTGTGTGTGTATATATATATATATATATATATATATATATATATATATGTGTGTGTGTGTGTGTGTGTGTGTGTGTGTGTGTGTGTGTGTGTGTGTGTGTGTGTGTGTAGTGTGTAGTGTGTATATATATATATATATATATATATATATATATATATATATATATATGTGTGTGTGTGTGTGTGTGTGTGTGTGTGTAGTGTGTATATATATATATATATATATATATATATATATATATATATATATGTGTGTGTGTGTGTGTGTGTGTGTGTGTGTGTGTGTGTGTGTGTAGTGTGTAGTGTGTATATATATATATATATATATATATATATGTGTGTGTGTGTGTGTGTGTGTGTGTGTGTGTGTGTGTGTGTATATATATATATATATATATATATATATATATATATATATACACATATAGATGAACCCATATTATTTGTGATTTACCAAACGCCTCCCACTATAGTATAGAGGATGTTACACATCAAAATCAACATTGCTGTCATCTAAACTTCCAGATGAACTCAAATAAATGTCATCCTTGTAAGGATTTAGAATTCCAGCACCAGACGTTAAACCATCAAACTGACATCACTACTATCAGTAGAAAAAATTCATAGTTCTCTTGGAAAAGCAGCTACATTCTTAAGTCTGTTGCTTTCAAATGCCATTTAACAACTCACTAGGTAAGCCAATTATAAAATGACCTTGAAAGTGAAGGACTCTGCACCTGCTTCTCTGATGCTTTTCATTTCTAAACAAAGAATCTGTCTTACATTTAAAGTATATTCTTCTAATGTTCAGTTACAGCAATAACAGCACAAGCATCCTTTTGTGATGCTGATCATCTTGGCTTGTCTATTTATAAATCTTCATTTGATCATTTTTAGAAACATTTAGTCCTACATTTTTGTTATTATCTTTTAATACTGCAAGGTAGTAAATTATCAGTCATCCAGAGAGAAAAAAATGCTATCAGAGGTAACAAGCTAATAATGCTAAATACCTATGTTTGTTAACAAAATGTGAATGTGTGTTGTGGTGGAAGACAGAGGCAAAGTAAAAGTGGTAGCTATCTGTTGATTCTGTGTTTGTTTCTGTGTGTGTGTGTGTGTGTGTGTGTGTGTGTGTGTGTGTGTGTGTGTATATTTATCTATCTGTTTATATTCGGGTCTATATCATTTAATCGAATGCTTGATTGCACGAATCGCTATTTGTCGAACTGACTTAAGCGAAAAGTCAATTAAGCAAACTCTTGATTAAGCAAATGTTTTCCCATGGAAAGGATGTGGTTGGCCATCATTAGGAATTTGCCCATTTCCCCACTGTAGTGCGATCTCAGAGTTGGTATAGTTAAGGGGTGTGGGGGTGCAAAGATCCCCACTTTGCAGAGTTTTTAATTTTTTTTCTTTGTTATGGTCGGAGGGCAGGCAACTGTTTTTTGTTTAGGAAACTTTTCGCTTAACTGATCATTCGCTTAATTGAGCTTTTGCTTAAGTCATTTATACAAATAGTGATTTGCTCAATTAAGCATTTAATTAAGTGATATAGATCCATATATTCAAAGATGTGTGTGTTATATGATTTGTTGTTGTATGCATTTTCTCATGTGATGAAATGCTGGTGATTTTCGTCAGTAGTATAGTTGGTGGAATTATGTAACAGTCGAACTTCAGCAGATTGACTGTTACATAATTCAGTGTTTTTCCCCTTCTGTATGAGGTTTTGCAACCCTGGAGTTATATATTTAATTTCTGTGGTGGGGGTGGGGTGGTGGAGGCAACCGTCCACCACATAAAAGTTATTTATTTTAGTTTTGGTAATCATAAATGTACCCTATTTATTTACATTTGTGATTACATATTCAGATGATTTAAATGGGGATGAATGATAATCTGAAAAATAGCCCACCCAGGCATTCTACATGTATGTGTTATGATAGTGAAGCTTTAACATTAGCTGTGTTACTTAGTAGTTCTCAGTGTGCTAATAACACTGACTGTTTGAGCCTTGTGTCCTCCCCTCCCCCAGCTTGTGTAGTAATCCTAACTGTCCACTAGACAGTATAAACTTAATTCAGGTCCTTCTTATTCTCTGTGATTAAAACTTAATCCTCAAGCAACCTTTCAGTGTTGTTTGCCTTAGTTTTGTATCACTTGAGCCCCACCTGTTTATTTGCATCTCTATACATTCCACTTAATTGCTAATGTATCTCCCTACTGCAATCTCTGCATAAACTGGCTACTAATAAGCAAGTCACTGTGAAGACAGACTCCCAACCTTAATAAACTTTGCTGTCTCTTCTCTCCTTCACTTTATAAGTAGAGTTTGGTTTACTACTCACCCCCCCCCCCCCGAGGCCTTCACTCATAGTTTTCCACTGCTTGCCTCTGGTTTGGCTGGTTTCTTTGCATTGCACCTGGTTCATACCCTTTTTGCTACCCCCACCCCCAATACTAAGTCTACATTAGATTCCTGTTGTTTATGGAGCCATCTTTAAATTACTAGTCTCCCATCAGGACATAAGTGCTCATCAGCAGTTGAATTCTGTTCACTGGTAAGCCATTAGACATCAGGAATTTCTTAGTGTTGTTTTTTAGCTAATTATTTGGTCACTAGGTAAAGAGCTACTAGTGGCAAATATAATCTTCTTTACCTCCCCAGGTGTGTACTATCAATCTGCAGTATAAAACTAGAGAAATAAAATATAACATCTGCAGTATAAAACTAGTGAAATAAAATATAACATTTTGCAACTACTTACCTTGCATGCACAGAAATTAGGTACCTCTTGGTTTGGTTTGGCTCCGCTTCACTCAGCTTTGCTGTGCTTGGGCTTGCTCTGCACACCACCCTGCCCCCAAATTCCACCCACCCCCAGTGGTGCTAAATTTAAAGCTCTAAGAATCACACCCCCTCCACTATAACCTATTAAATATAACCTCTTAGATCACCCCCACCTGCCACTAATCTTTCTAGTCTTCTTAATTTACTCCTGTTCCAAATACAATTCCAACATAATGCCCCAGCCAGGCACTATGTTATCCCTCAAAATACTGTTACTATTTTCACTGTTACCTCTGTTACTCATTCCATACCTCCTCAGCACCTATGAAAAATCAGCCCTACCTAGGTTTCCACTACCCAAAATCCCAAACTATCACTACATCAGTATCAAACAATAATGACCATTTCATAATTCCTTACATACCTGACCCCACCATTCCTAAAAACTACCACCTAATTAGACTTAGGTATATCAGCCCCAAAACTAAACGTTACCAAAAATTTATAAACAAAATTATGAAACTCATAGTTAGCTTACATTACAGCCTGACAATAGATAGAGACATCCACCCAAACCCTGGCCCATCCCCACCTGTTGATTCCAGTTCCCATACTAATATTCCTTCTAATTTAACACTGGCTAATAGGCCCCTAATTCTCTCCTGACCTGACAACTAAATAGCAGAAGCATAAACAATAAAGTCCATAATCTGCATGCCCTTTTAGTAGTTTACTCCCCCGATGTATTATGTCTTACGGAAACCTGGCTAAAACCGGTAACTAAAGACAATGAGGTAATACCACCAGGGTATGACATACTTAGATTAGATTGTACCACTAGGAAGGGTGGTGGGGTAGCTGTACTATATAAAAATACACTAGATGTTACTATGGTCCCCCTACAACCACCCCAGTTTAATAATTGAGAAATTATTATTACCAAACTACAGATTAACAATAAGAAATGCATACACATTGTCTGTGTTTACATTCCCTCAGGTAATAATACAAATATCCTAAAGGACATCCTCCACTGGTTATCCAATACCTACCCCCAAAAAACTATGGTGCTTGGAAATTTTAACATTGATTGGAACACCTGTTCCTCGGAATCTCTTACAACCCATATCAACCTACATGGTTTTATGACGCTCATATCCTCCCCCACTAGGATAGGCAAACCCAATAACAAAGACAGTATCCTAGATTGGATGCTTATCAACAGCCATCTATATGTACAAGTCAGGGACTCTCCCAGATTATGTAAGTGACAACTTACTTACTTATAGTATCAAACACAAGGTGGACAACCCCCACCAGACCACCTTCAAAACCATCAGAAATAATAAGAACTTGAACTCCACCAATTTTCAAAATGAACTTAAAGCTTGCAATTGGTCGATCCTAAAGCCCCTTTCATTGGCCGATGCAGTAGTGTACTTTAATTCCTAAAGCCCCTTTCACTGGATGATGCAGTAGTGTAGTTTAATTCCTAAAGCCCATTTCACTGGACAAAGCGGTAGTGTACTTTAATTCCTAAAGCCCCTTTCACTGGATGATGCAGTAGTGTAGTTTAATTCCTAAAGCCCCTTTCACTGGATGATGCAGTAGTGTAGTTTAATTCCTAAAGCCCCTTTCACTGGACGATGCGGTAGTGTACTTTAATTCCTAAAGCCCCTTTCACTGGATGATGCAGTAGTGTAGTTTAATTCCTAAAGCCCCTTTCACTGGATGATGCAGTAGTGTAGTTTAATTCCTAAAGCCCCTTTCACTGGACGATGCGGTAGTGTACTTTAATTCCTAAAGCCCCTTTCACTGGATGATGCAGTAGTGTAGTTTAATTCCTAAGGCCCCTTTCACTGGACGATGCGGTAGTGTACTTTAATTCCTAAAGCCCCTTTCACTGGATGATGCAGTAGTGTAGTTTAATTTCTAAAGCCCCTTTCACTGGACGATGCGGTAGTGTACTTTAATTCCTAAAGCCCCTTTCACTGGATGATGCAGTAGTGTAGTTTAATTCCTAAGGCCCCTTTCACTGGACGATGCGGTAGTGTACTTTAATTCCTAAAGCCCCTTTCACTGGATGATGCAGTAGTGTAGTTTAATTCCTAAAGCCCTTTCACTGGATGATGCAGTAGTGTAGTTTAATTCCTAAAGCCCCTTTCACTGGACGATGCGGTAGTGTACTTTAATTCCTAAAGCCCCTTTCACTGGATGATGCAGTAGTGTAGTTTAATTCCTAAAGCCCCTTTCACTGGATGATGCAGTAGTGTAGTTTAATTCCTAAAGCCCCTTTCACTGGACGATGCGGTAGTGTACTTTAATTCCTAAAGCCCCTTTCACTGGATGATGCAGTAGTGTAGTTTAATTCCTAAAGCCCCTTTCACTGGACGATGCGGTAGTGTACTTTAATTCCTAAAGCCCCTTTCACTCGATGATGCAGTAGTGTAGTTTAATTCCTAAAGCCCCTTTCACTGGACGATGCGGTAGTGTACTTTAATTCCTAAAGCCCCTTTCACTGGATGATGCAGTAGTGTAGTTTAATTCCTAAAGCCCCTTTCACTGGATGATGCGGTAGTGTACTTTAATTCCTAAAGCCCCTTTCACTGGATGATGCAGTAGTGTAGTTTAATTCCTAAAGCCCCTTTCACTGGACAATGTGGTAGTGTAGTTTAATTCCTAAAGCCCCTTTCAATGGATGATGCAGTAGTGTAGTTTAATTCCTAAAGCCCCTTTCAATGGATGATGCAGTAGTGTAGTTTAATTCCTAAAGCCCCTTTCAATGGATGATGCAGTAGTGTAGTTTAATTCCTAAAGCCCCTTTCACTGGACGATGCGGTAGTGTACTTTAATTCCTAAAGCCCCTTTCAATGGATGATGCAGTAGTGTAGTTTAATTCCTAAAGCCCCTTTCACTGGATGATGCGGTAGTGTACTTTAATTCCTAAAGCCCCTTTCAATGGATGATGCAGTAGTGTAGTTTAATTCCTAAAGCCCCTTTCACTGGATGATGCAGTAGTGTAGTTTAATTCCTAAAGCCCCTTTCACTGGACGATGCGGTAGTGTACTTTAATTCCTAAAGCCCCTTTCACTGGATGATGCAGTAGTGTAGTTTAATTCCTAAAGCCCCTTTCACTGGACAATGTGGTAGTGTAGTTTAATTCCTAAAGCCCCTTTCAATGGATGATGCAGTAGTGTAGTTTAATTCCTAAAGTCCCTTTCACTGGATGATGCGGTAGTGTACTTTAATTCCTAAAGCCCCTTTCAATGGATGATGCAGTATTGTAGTTTAATTTCTAAAGCCCCTTTCACTGGATGATGCAGTAGTGTAGTTTAATTCCTAAAGCCCCTTTCACTGGACGATGCGGTAGTGTACTTTAATTCCTAAAGCCCCTTTCACTGGATGATGCAGTAGTGTAGTTTAATTTCTAAAGCCCCTTTCACTGGACGATGCGGTAGTGTACTTTAATTCCTAAAGCCCCTTTCACTGGATGATGCAGTAGTGTAGTTTAATTCCTAAGGCCCCTTTCACTGGACGATGCGGTAGTGTACTTTAATTCCTAAAGCCCCTTTCAATGGATGATGCAGTAGTGTAGTTTAATTCCTAAAGCCCCTTTCAATGGATGATGCAGTAGTGTAGTTTAATTCCTAAAGCCCCTTTCAATGGATGATGCAGTAGTGTAGTTTAATTCCTAAAGCCCCTTTCACTGGACGATGCGGAAGTGTACTTTAATTCCTAAAGCCCCTTTCAATGGATGATGCAGTAGTGTAGTTTAATTCCTAAAGCCCCTTTCACTGGATGATGCAGTAGTGTAGTTTAATTCCTAAAGCCCCTTTCACTGGACGATGCGGTAGTGTACTTTAATTCCTAAAGCCCCTTTCACTGGATGATGCAGTAGTGTAGTTTAATTCCTAAAGCCCCTTTCACTGGACAATGTGGTAGTGTAGTTTAATTCCTAAAGCCCCTTTCAATGGATGATGCAGTAGTGTAGTTTAATTCCTAAAGTCCCTTTCACTGGACGATGCGGTAGTGTACTTTAATTCCTAAAGCCCCTTTCAATGGATGATGCAGTAGTGTAGTTTAATTTCTAAAGCCCCTTTCACTGGATGATGCAGTAGTGTAGTTTAATTCCTAAAGCCCCTTTCACTGGACGATGCGGTAGTGTACTTTAATTCCTAAAGCCCCTTTCACTGGATGATGCAGTAGTGTAGTTTAATTTCTAAAGCCCCTTTCACTGGACGATGCGGTAGTGTACTTTAATTCCTAAAGCCCCTTTCACTGGATGATGCAGTAGTGTAGTTTAATTCCTAAGGCCCCTTTCACTGGACGATGCGGTAGTGTACTTTAATTCCTAAAGCCCCTTTCAATGGATGATGCAGTAGTGTAGTTTAATTCCTAAAGCCCCTTTCAATGGATGATGCAGTAGTGTAGTTTAATTCCTAAAGCCCCTTTCAATGGATGATGCAGTAGTGTAGTTTAATTCCTAAAGCCCCTTTCAATGGATGATGCAGTAGTGTAGTTTAATTCCTAAAGCCCCTTTCACTGGACGATGCGGTAGTGTACTTTAATTCCTAAAGCCCCTTTCAATGGATGATGCAGTAGTGTAGTTTAATTCCTAAAGCCCCTTTCACTGGACGATGCGGTAGTGTACTTTAATTCCTAAAGCCCCTTTCACTGGTTGATGCAGTAGTGTAGTTTAATTCCTAAAGCCCCTTTCACTGGACGATGCGGTAGTGTACTTTAATTCCTAAAGCCCCTTTCACTGGATGATGCAGTAGTATAGTTTAATTCCTAAAGCCCCTTTCACTGGACGATGCGGTAGTGTACTTTAATTCCTAAAGCCCCTTTCACTGGATGATGCAGTAGTATAGTTTAATTCCTAAAGCCCCTTTCACTGGATGATGCAGTAGTGTAGTTTAATTCCTAAAGCCCCTTTCACTGGATGATGCAGTAGTGTAGTTTAATTCCTAAAGCCCCTTTCACTGGACGATGCGGTAGTGTACTTTAATTCCTAAAGCCCCTTTCACTGGATGATGCAGTAGTGTAGTTTAATTTCTAAAGCCCCTTTCACTGGATGATGCGGTAGTGTACTTTAATTCCTAAAGCCCCTTTCACTGGATGATGCAGTAGTGTAGTTTAATTCCTAAGGCCCCTTTCACTGAACGATGCGGTAGTGTACTTTAATTCCTAAAGCCCCTTTCACTGGATGATGCAGTAGTGTAGTTTAATTCCTAAAGCCCCTTTCAATGGATGATGCAGTAGTGCAGTTTAATTCCTAAAGCCCCTTTCACTGGATGATGCAGTAGTGTAGTTTAATTCCTAAAGCCCCTTTCAATGAATGATGCAGTAGTGTAGTTTAATTCCTAAAGCCCCTTTCACTGGACGATGCGGTAGTGTACTTTAATTCCTAAAGCCCCTTTCACTGGATGATGCAGTAGTGTAGTTTAATTCCTAAAGCCCCTTTCACTGGACGATGCGGTAGTGTAGTTTAATTCCTAAAGCCCCTTTCACTGGATGATGCAGTAGTGTACTTTAATTCCTAAAGCCCCTTTCACTGGATGATGCAGTAGTGTAGTTTAATTCCTAAAGCCCCTTTCACTGGACAATGCGGTAGTGTACTTTAATTCCTAAAGCCCCTTTCACTGGATGATGCAGTAGTGTAGTTTAATTCCTAAAGCCCTTTCACTGGACGATGCGGTAGTGTACTTTAATTCCTAAAGCCCCTTTCACTGGATGATGCAGTAGTGTAGTTTAATTCCTAAAGCCCCTTTCAATGGATGATGCAGTAGTGTAGTTTAATTCCTAAAGCCCCTTTCACTGGATGATGCAGTAGTGTAGTTTAATTCCTAAAGCCCCTTTCACTGGATGATGCAGTAGTGTAGTTTAATTCCTAAAGCCCCTTTCACTGGATGATGCAGTAGTGTAGTTTAATTCCTAAAGCCCCTTTCACTGGATGATGCAGTAGTGTAGTTTAATTCCTAAAGCCCCTTTCACTGGACGATGCGGTAGTGTACTTTAATTCCTAAAGCCCCTTTCACTGGTTGATGCAGTAGTGTAGTTTAATTCCTAAAGCCCCTTTCACTGGACGATGCGGTAGTGTACTTTAATTCCTAAAGCCCCTTTCACTGGATGATGCAGTAGTGTAGTTTAATTCCTAAGGCCCCTTTCACTGGACGATGCGGTAGTGTACTTTAATTCCTAAAGCCCCTTTCACTGGATGATGCAGTAGTGTAGTTTAATTCCTAAAGCCCCTTTCACTGGACGATGCGGTAGTGTACTTTAATTCCTAAAGCCCCTTTCACTGGATGATGCAGTAGTGTAGTTTAATTCCTAAAGCCCCTTTCACTGGACAATGTGGTAGTGTAGTTTAATTCCTAAAGCCCCTTTCAATGGATGATGCAGTAGTGTAGTTTAATTCCTAAGGCCCCTTTCACTGGACGATGCGGTAGTGTACTTTAATTCCTAAAGCCCCTTTCACTGGATGATGCAGTAGTGTACTTTAATTCCTAAAGCCCCTGTCACTGGACGATGCGGTAGTGTAGTTTAATTCCTAAAGCCCCTTTCACTGGACGATGCGGTAGTGTACTTTAATTCCTAAAGCCCCTTTCACTGGACGATGCGGTAGTGTAGTTTAATTCCTAAAGCCCCTTTCACTGGACGATGCGGTAGTGTACTTTAATTCCTAAAGCCCCTTTCACTGGTTGATGCAGTAGTGTAGTTTAATTCCTAAAGCCCCTTTCACTGGATGATGCAGTAGTGTAGTTTAATTCCTAAAGCCCCTTTCACTGGACGATGCGGTAGTGTACTTTAATTCCTAAAGCCCCTTTCACTGGACGATGCGGTAGTGTAGTTTAATTCCTAAAGCCCCTTTCACTGGACGATGCGGTAGTGTAGTTTAATTCCTAAAGCCCCTTTCACTGGACGATGCGGTAGTGTAGTTTAATTCCTAAAGCCCCTTTCACTGGATGATGCGGTTGTGTAGTTTAATTCCTAAAGCCCCTGTCACTGGACGATGCGGTAGTGTAGTTTAATTCCTAAAGCCCCTTTCACTGGACGATGCGGTAGTGTAGTTTAATTCCTAAAGCCCCTTTCACTGGACGATGCGGTAGTGTAGTTTAATTCCTAAAGCCCCTTTCACTGGACGATGCGGTAGTGTACTTTAATTCCTAAAGCCCCTTTCACTGGATGATGCAGTAGTGTAGTTTAATTTCTAAAGCCCCTTTCACTGGATGATGCGGTAGTGTACTTTAATTCCTAAAGCCCCTGTCACTGGACGATGCGGTAGTGTAGTTTAATTCCTAAAGCCCCTTTCACTGGACGATGCGGTAGTGTAGTTTAATTCCTAAAGCCCCTGTCACTGGACGATGCGGTAGTGTAGTTTAATTCCTAAAGCCCCTTTCACTGGACGATGCGGTTGTGTAGTTTAATTCCTAAAGCCCCTTTCACTGGACGATGCGGTAGTGTAGTTTAATTCCTAAAGCCCCTTTCACTGGACGATGCGGTAGTGTAGTTTAATTCCTAAAGCCCCTTTCACTGGACGATGCGGTAGGGTAAATACTTTAATTCCATATTCCTATTCTTGATTCTCATGCTCCTGCTCACTCCATTAGAACCAAAACAAAAACTGCCCTGTGGCTCTCAAGAGACCAAATCTAAAATCATAGCTAGAAATAAGGCATGGGACAAATGGCGCACCACAAAACACCCACTAGATCAACTCAGATACCAACAGCTAAGGAATCAAACAAAAAAATCTATTATATTAGACAAAAAAAAATTCTGCTACCATCTTCAGCAAAAACATCACAACAAACCTCAAAAATTTTGGGCTGGAATAAACAAACTTCTTCACCCAGGACAGTCCTCCACTAATACCCCGTCAGCTTCCAACCATAAATCACCAGAGGATATTGCAAATACCTTCAATAGTTTCTTCACAGATACTATCCAATCCCTAGCCAGCCAACTGGCACCCAGCTGCTCCAACCCAAATTCTGCCACAGCCAGTACCCCACTCTCCTTTAGCATTCAGCCTGTTTCTACATCACCTATCAGATCTCTAATTAAGAAATTAAAACCAACTACTCTAGTAGCTGATCTCATCCCACCAGAGTATCTGCAAAAAGCAGCAGATGCCATAGCATACCCCATCTTTATCATAAGCAACAGAACCTTATCTGAAGCCACCATCCTCTCCAGTTGGAAAATATCTCATGTAATACCACTTCATAAAGGAGGCAACTCCTTTGAACTGTCAAACTTTAGACCCATAGCTATTCTGTCACCACTGGCTAAAATTATGGAGAAGTGTATATATAAACAACTTATGCATTATCTTACCCAGAATAAGCTGTTGGCTAACTCTCAGCATGGTTTTAGGCCACACCACAGTACCATCTCACACCTCCTATCCTTCTCTAGCACCATAAACCATAACCGAAATAATAGCAAACTTTCCTCAGCCCTCTTTTTAGATCTCTCCAAGGCCTTTGATATGGTCAACCTCCAAATACTCATGCACACCCTTAAGGCATTCCCACTAAATAACCATGCACTTCAATGGTTCCAATCTTACCTGTGTAGTAGACAACAAGCCGTCCTATGGCAGGACAAACTATCAAACTGTCTACCCATCACCCTAGGTATCCCAAAGGACTCCATACAAGGACCCCTTCTTTTCTCTATCTTTATTAATGACCTTCCCACTGTCATACCTGTAAAGGGAATAAATCCAAAAGGTGACAAGTGGTGAAGGTCTGTAGTCCAACCAAGAAGACAGAAATCATAAAAAAAGATCCACAGACCACCGGCAATAAAATTAATAAAAACAATTTAATATAACACAGAGCACTTTCAGGTACTCAAACCCTTCCTCAGACATACAATAACAAATAACATACAATTCTTTTTAAACTGAATTGCTCCAGTCAAAAGAGACCATCAATAAAACAATTAATACTTAGGAATGTAAGGTCTACACCTATTCAAAACAGGTTTTAAAGGCACCACACCATTGAGTCCTTGATATCTATGTGCCCCAAGTTCTATGATCCATCTGGTTTCATAATACTCTTTATAACCAGAGACCTCACTGTTCCTGCTATCCTTGGTTATTTTCTGTAATGCTTGGAATAGGAATAGATGCCCTGGATATTTCTTTGCATGTACTGAAAGAGCATTTCGTTTGTCCTTAAGTCTAATGGTGGACAGATATCTCAAAATTCTATCCTTCAACCTGCAATTGGTTTTCCCTACATAAAATGAGGGACAACTGGTACAGGTGGCTATATATGCAATATCTGTAGATAAACATGTGACCATGGTGTTAGGTCCATACTGTTTACCTGTAAGGGGACGTATAAAATGTTTTTCCCTACTGATGGATGTGCAGGCCTTACACCTTAGACATGGAAACTTCCCAATCTTAGTAAATCTGTTTTTCCCTTTGGATTGTTTATCACATAAAATCTGCTTTACATTTTTATTTCTCTTAAAGACAAAATCGGGATGTTCACCAACTAATTCTTTCAGTGAATCATCTGTTTTTAGGATTCTCCAATTAGTTTTAATTGCATCCTGTACCCATCGTATATCACTACTATACGTGATCATTATAGGTACCTTGCTCTTTCTGTTATTGTTAGAATTCCTTCTATTTTGTTGACTGTGTCTAGCCTTATTTATTACACCCTTACTGGAAAACCAGGGTGCTGCCTCTGTTGGTCTGAGCTCAACCACATCCTGTAGAGTATCCTCAATTTCCTTCTCTTTGTAACCTCTGGCCATGAGTCTAGTACTAAAAGTATTAAGTTCTTCCTGCAAAACTCTATCTTCTGTACAATGCCTAGATAGACATAAAGATTGTCCCTTCACTATTTTTCGATAAACAAACCCTGGGTGCATGCTATCTTTTGCCAGCAACCCATTTTTCCAACAAGGTTTCCTATAGACTTGGGAGTGAATGACACCTATATCTTTCTGTGTCAATAAGATATCCAAAAACTCAATCTCTGTGTATGAATGGTTCATAGAGAACCTCAAAAAATCAGTGGAATGTTCAAGATAAAAAATAAACTAATTTAAGGACTCAATGGTGCCCATCAACAATATAAAAACATCATCCACAAAACATGTGTAAAAGGCCACATATTGTGACCACTCATTTTTAGAACCAAAAACAACATCATCTTCCCAGAACGCTAAAACCAAATTTGCGTAAGAGTTTGCGCAGGGGGTGCAAATGGCTACCCTCCACTTTTGCCAGTAATACTGCTCATTAAACAGAAAGGCATTCTGTTCAAGTACTAGTTCTAAAAAACACTTAATTTGTTTTACTTCTTTGTGATCATACATTGCCTGTTGTCATAAAAGATTACTAACGACCCATAGGTCATATCCATTTGGTATCACAGTAAACAATTTCCTTACATCCAAGGTTACCAATAAATATAAATCATTAAATGCATGTTGGTCCAAAAATACATATAAATTTGTCAAAAAGTGTGCACTGTCTGTAAGTTCCCTAGAGATAATATTAACAACTGGTTTTAGCTTAGACTCTATCCACATAGAGCAATTTTCTGTAACTCAACCTCACCCTGAAACTATGGGCCTAAGAGGTGGATCATTATGTATTTTAGGCAATGCCTTAAAAATGGGTATGACAGGATGTTCAACTTTAACAAACTTATAAATCTCATCGGTAATAACACCAGGCTCTCTCACCTCAGACAGTACATTTGCAACATGTAAGATTATTTAATTCACTTCAATCCTATCTATCTTAGAATAGGTTAAACTATTGTTAAGTAAAGATATAACTTTGTCATTATAAAAAACTCTGTCCATCAGGACAACGGCCCCTCTTTTATCCGCTGGTCTTATGACCAGTTCAGGATTGTCCATTAGAGCTTTCAATGACTGTCTATCTGCATAAGTAAAATTATAAAAACATTTATTACTATTGTATTTGTCTAAAGTTTGTAGCTGGTCCTCATATGTTTTAAATTTAAACATCCACCGTATGATCATATACAGGTGTGAACATGCTTGGTTTCCTTAAGCCTGAAGTTGAGGGTCTCTCATTAACACCAAACATTTTCTTGAGATGTAAATTCCTACCACATTTTTCAAGTTCACTCATCACATCTGTAAATACATGCCTGGTGGCTGGAACAAAATTGAGTCCTTTACTCAACACTCATAACTGTGGTTTAGACAGTCTAAAACTAGAAAGGTTATAAACCAAGTTATCAGTACCTTTAGTCATATGGAGAGCTTCCTCCTCTTCCTTTCTCGGTTGTCCATCCTTTTCATGTTCCCATCCCCTTGTATATCTGATTTTTTTCTCTCTCTTTTTCTTTACTGGGACAGGTAGGGGGTGAAAGACAACTTTGAGTAGAGACTTTTTGGATGCACTCCTGAACTTACAGCACTGTCCCTGCTCACAGTGCTGCCAGTGTTCAAATCTCTGGTTACTTCCAACGTAGTCCTCTCTTCACTCACACAAACGCCAGCCACTATAGAGCTGGCAGTATCACATAGTGGAACATTGTCCTCTATAACATCTACAACTTCGTTGACACCATCATCTTGGGCCCCTACTGGCTCCAGACTCCGTTCATCCTGTTCAGGCAGTGGGGTGGAAACAACAGTTAGACTGACAGATGGACCAACAAGCCTCTTTGCCAATGACACTCCTGCACCAAGCAGCCCCATAGGAGCACCGACACCCATTCCCCTCTCTGTCTGACCGGCAAAACTCTTCGCCAATAAATTGTTGGAGGTTGTGGGACATTGCACGTCTGTTGAACGTGTCTCATTGGTGTTATTGATGGTAGTTGTAGTCCTCCCCAACGAGTTAGATGTAATTCTCGGCCAAACAAAAATGTTGCCGAGCTGAAAATCTAAATGATCTCTCCTTAATTTTTTCATCTTTACCTGTTGCAGCTTTATGTCATAGACACTAACTGCATAATACAACATGTCCATCTTAACTGCATAAAGTTCACTATGATAGTTTGTTTCAATTTCTAATTGCTTAGACTCAACGGCTTGCTTTAACCTCTGCTCTTCTGGTTTAAAAGTTGTAGAGTTGTAGAGTTGGACTATTGGCCGGCTACACCAGTAGCAACATCTTTTCATGAAAGAATGAGGAATTTAACTAAACAGTCTGGTAATCCACTCTTACGAACTGATTTCTCAGGTAACGGTAATGATGTGATGGACATACCAGATACTGAGAATAATGAGTCCTTTATAAAATTGTTTACTACCTTTGAAAATGAACTTTACCAACTGAAACATTTACAGTGGCAATGTTTACATTAAGAGGCATGTTTGCATTTCTCTATAGTTCCCAGAGGCATGAGAGTTTTGTGCATGCCCACTTATGGGGAACGCTATCCAGAACTTTTGGCTCAATGGCAGCAAATTAATTTAGAGACGGGCTTTCAGTACATATGCCTCCTTGTGGATTTTTGACAACCAGAAGAGCAGAGGTTAAAATTACATCTAACTTGTTGGAGAGGACTACAGCTACCATCAATAACACCAGTGAGACACGTTCAACAGACGTGCAATGTCCCACAACCTCCAACAATTTATCGGCGAGGAGTTTTGCCAGTCGCACAGAGAAGGCAATGGGTGTTGGCATTCCTATAGGGCTGCGTGGTGCAGAAGCATCATTGGTGAAGTGGCTTGTTGGTCCAACTGTCGGTCCAACTTTTGTTTCCACCCCACTGCCTGAACAGGATGAACGGAGTCTGGAGCCAGCAGGGGCCTAAGATGATGGTGTCAACAAAGTCATAGATGTTATATAGGACAATGTCCCACTATGCGATACTACCAGCTTTATAGTGGCTGGCATTTGCGTGAGTGAAGAGAGGACTATGTTGGATGTAGCTGGAGATTTGAACACTGGCGGCACTGTGAGCAGGGACAGTGCTGTAAGTTCAGGAGCAGATCTGAAAACTCTCCACTTGCAGCTGGTTTTTCACACCCTCCCTGTCCCAGTAAAGAAAAAAAGAGAGAAAAAAAATCAGATACACAAGGGGATGGGAACATGAAAAGGATGGACAACCGAGAAAGGAAGAGGAGGAAGCTCTCCATATGACTAAAGGTACTGATAACTTGATTTATAACCTTTCTAGTTTTAGACTGTCTGAACCACAGTTATGAGTGTTGAGTAAAGGACTCAGTTTTGTTCCAGCCACCAGGCATGTATTTACAGATGTGATGATTGAACTTGAAAAATATGGTAGGAATTTACATCTCAAGAAAATGTTTGGTGTTAATGAGAGAGCCTCAACTTCAGGCTTAAGGAAACCAAGCATGTTCCCACCCATACATGATCATATGGTGGATGTTTTCATTAAAACATGTGAGGACCAGCTACAGAATTTAGACAAATACAATAGTAATAAATGTTTTTATAATTTTACTTATGCAGAGAGACAGTCATTGAAAGCTCTAATGGACAATCCTGAACTGGTCATAAGGCCAGCGGATAAAGGAGGGGCCGTTGCCTGATGGACAGAGTTTTTTATAATGACAAAGTTATATCTTTACTTAACAATCGTTTAACCTATTCTAAGATAGATAGGATTGAAGTGAATCAAATAATCTTACATGTTACAAATGTACTGCCTGAGTTGAGAGAGCTTGGTGTTATTACCGATGAGATTTATAGGTTTGTTGAAGTTGAACATCCTGTCATACCCATTTTTAAGGCATTGCCTAAAATACATAAAGATCTGTTAGATCCACCTCTTAGGCCCATTGTTTCAGGATGAGGTTGGGTCACAGAAAATTGCTCTATGTGGATAGAGTCTAAGCAAAAACCAGTTGTTAATGTTATCTCTAGGGTACTTAGAGACAGTGCACACTTTTTGACAGATTTATATGCATTTTTGGACCAAAATGCATTTATTGATTTATATTTATTGCAAACCTTGCATGTAAGGGAATTGTTTACTGTGATACTGAATGCATATGGCCTATGGGCTGTTAGTAATCTTTTACGACAGCAGGCAATGTGTGATCACAAAGAAGTTAAACAAATTAAGTGTTTTTTAGAACTAGTACTTGAACACAATGTATTTCTGTTTAATGAACAGTATTACTGGCAAAAGTGGGGGGTAGCCATGGCACCCCCTGCGCAAACTCATACGCAAATTTGGTTTTAGCGTTCTGGGAAGATGATGTTGTTTTTGGTTCTGAAAATGAGTGGTCACAATATGTGGCCTTTTACACACGTTTTGTGGATGATGTTTTTATATTGTGGACGGGCACCATTGAGTCCTTAAATCAGTTTATTTTTTATCTTGAACACTCCACTGATTTTTTGAGGTTCTCTATGAACCATTCATACACAGAGATTGAGTTTTTGGATATCTTATTGACACAGAAAGATATAGATGTCATTCACTCCCAAGTCTATAGGAAACCTTGTTGGAAAAATGGGTTTCTGGCAAAAGATAGCATGCACCCAGGGTTTGTTTATCGAAACGTAGTGAAGGGAAAATCTTTACATCTATCTAGGTTTTGTACAGAAGATAGAGTTTTGCAAGAAGAACTTAACACTTTTAGTGCTAGACTCGTGGCCAGGGGTTACAAAGAGAAGGAAATTGAGGATACTATACAGGATGTGGTTGAACTCAGACCAACAGAGGCAGCACCCTGGTTTTCCAGTAAGGGTGTAATAAATAAGGCTAGACACAGTCGACAAAAGAGAAGGAATTCAAACAATAACAGAAAGAGCAAGGTACCTATAATGATCACGTATTGTAGTGATATACAATGGGTACAGGATGTGATTAAAACTAATTGGAGAATCCTAAAAACAGATGATTCACTAAAAGAATTAGTTGGTGAACATCCTGATTTTGTCTTTAAGAGAAATAAAAATGTAAAGCAGATTTTATGTGATAAACAACCCAAAGAGAGAAATAGATTTACTAAGATTGGGATGTTTCCATGTCTAAGGTGTAAGGCCTGCACATCTATCAGTAGGGAAACCCATTTTATACTTCCCCTTACAGGTAAACAGTAAGGACCTAACACCATGGTCACATGTTTATCTACAGATATTGTATATATAGCCACCTGCACCAGCTGTCCTTCATTTTATGTAGGGAAAACCGATTGCAGGTTGAAAGATAGAATTTTGAGACATCGGTCCGCCATCAGACTTAAGGACAAACAAAATGCTCTTTCAGTATATGCAGATAAATATCCAGGGCATCTATTCCTATTCCAAGCATTACAGAAAATAACCAAGGATAGCAGGAACAACGAGGTCTCTGGTTATACAGAGTATTGTGAAACCAGATGGATCATAGAACTTGGGGCACATAGATATCCAGGACTCAATGGTGTGGTGCCTTTAAAACCTGATTTGAATAGGCGTAGACCTTACATTCCTAAGTATTAATTGTTTTATTGATGGTCTCTTTTGATTAGAGCAATTCAGTTTAAAAAGAATTGTATGTTGTTTGTTATTGTATGTCTGAGGAAGGGTTTGAGTACCTGAAAGCACTAGCATTCTCTGTGTTATATTAAATTGTTTTTATTAATTTTACTGCCTGGTGGTCTGTGGATCTTTTTTTACGATTACTGTCATACCTGTATCCAGTATGCGGATGACTCCACCTTGATTTATTCAGCCACCTCTCTGACAGATCTAATGACATTAACCCAGAATACTTTCGATATAGTTGAAAACTGGCTCTCTGTCAGCTGATATTAAACCCTAACAAAACAAAGCTACTTCTTTTCTCCCCCACTTGTAAGTCTTCCTCACTACTCTTTACCATAAAATCTAATAATGGTACCATTATCTCTCCAGATGCACAAAACAAACTCTTAGGAATCACAAAAGACAACACTCTCATATTTGATATCCATGGCAATCAAACTATCAAAACCATTAACAAAAAACTTGGCTCCCTCTATAAGATCAAACCTTTCCTTACTCCATTTGCTATTGCTCATTCCCATCTACTCTCCACTCTTCTCTGTGCCTCCCCCTCTACTCATTCATTTGAACAAATCTGCTCTTAGCAAACTCTCCAGCTGTTATAACAATATTGCTTGATTTGCAACAGGTACGGCCTATAGGACCCACCACTGTCACAACCTAAATCTTCTGGGGTGGCTAGAATGGCCTAGCCTACTTCAGTACAACCAGCTTATACTTGCCCATAAAGTTCTCAACCACTGTGATAATACGCCTGCACTTAAAAATATCATCAATCCTTATAGCAACCTAAGGTTACTTCACTCTTCTAATAAACTACTGGTTCAAACATCCAAAATCAATAACTCTGCTGGGGACTCTCTGTTTGCTAACTCTGTTGGCAAAACTTGGAACTTTCTTCCTGCTGATCTTACTCTTGAACCCTCACTTAACTCAGTTCAAAAAAAGCCTCAAGCTATACTTTAAAACTCACTGGCTATGTCCTTGTTCAAAATCTGACTCAGTCATCCTCAATAGTCTGTAATCATGTTACATTGCCTAGTCAATTTGTCAACACTGTTTTAAAAATGTATGATTATATTACCTGCTTGCTTAACTGGAGCCTGTAAACTGTATGTAACTTGTAATCATTTTGTGATTTTTTTTACTGTATGTTTTACCTTGGAGCTTTTCTCCCCAGACCTCCGCTGAAAATGGACATGTATCCAGTCGGACTATACCGGTCAACAAATGTAAAATAAAATAAATAAATAAATAAAATCTCTGATTAGTTTATTTATTTATTTTTTGTTGTTTCAAACAATCTCATCCTCGATTATTCATGCATATACAATTAAGAATCATGACCATCCACTCCTGGACCTCAAATTATGCCAAATTGTTGTGTCCTTACAATTTTTCTAAATTCTGTTCTATTACCATGTTGGTATCCAAATAGCACATGTAGACTTTGTATATATGTGGGCATGTGCAATAAATTAAGTTTCTATAAAATGAAATAAAACACTCATTTGATTACAAAACAGCGTGATTTACATACTTCCGCCAGTGATGCATGTGTGACTAGAGGTTTGCACAAACAGGTAACATACCGTTGTGGCTACACATTCGTCATAGATTCATAGATATTCCATGGCTCAGTTTAAATTTCCTATCCCCATCCACTGGTCTAGGTTGCTCTTAAACTGGAAAATAGATTAACTTAGCTTCACATGGATGGGAAGCCTGTTCCATGGGAGGGGCAGTTGAGTTTT